>NW_009798412.1:52330-56118 GCF_000520075.1 Aphanomyces astaci
TACGCATGCACGAACACCTACGGCTCGAACATGCCACCAACCAAGCCACTGGTGACGTTTCGATGCATATCGCAGAGATGCTTGGTCGTCTGTTTACTGTAACTACTGTATTCGTCCATGAGAAGAGACAGCTACGGTGCCGTGTTGTGGTTGTTGATGTTTTGTCCCGCCTGGCAAACAAAGGCGTTATCAACTTCTATCGGACAGACAAGCTGTCGCCCGCTACGCATAGAATAGGCATTTAGGAATGTTCATCGCTCCTTGCTGTATTGCGGCTTCAAACGTGGAAACAAAAATGGGAAAAAGTCATTGGCACTCACCGAAAAAACACTATGCTACGTACGGGACATCTACGCTCAGCAAATGTGCGCGGCGACCCAAGATGTTTATCCGCGGGATTGATGAACAATTGTCTACCGGTACACAGACGAAAATATTATCCACCACCATTACAACATAAATGACGTGTCCCTCTATGACCCATCAGCGATATGGACAATAACATAAAAAACCAATTTAAGATAACTTTTTTGGAGGCGTCGGAATAGAATGGACATAACTTTTGAGTCCGTTACGATATTTGAGTTTTTAGTAGTGATTCCAATAGACAAGACGCGCCGCTTTCACTTCATAATCGAATTATCAGTTTAGACGATGAACTTCACAGATAAATTTGTTACTTTCTAAGCATTTGTACTCACGTTTTGATAACCAATTTAGGATAACCTTTTTTATCCTAAAGTATGTATGTTTCGGAGCATTGAAATTCTGTGTTTAGGGTAAGCGTTTACGACAGGTTTCATATAATTTATACAAGGGTATTATTCTATAGAGTTATATTTCTGTTGTGGAAGAATGTTCACTGAGTTTAACACTCGACAAAACCTCAGATCCAGCCCAATATGGCCCGTGTCGACTAGGGTACTTCAAACCAATCTTGAATGACTATTACAAATGGCTTCTACGCCGTTCTTGCATTTCATTCACGTGACGGAATGGTCAGCATTATATGACAGAGGTTTTGACTCGAACAAATAACGAGGTGTGATTGGGTAATACAGTTATCCTAAATTGGTTAAGTTATCTTAAACTGGTTTACATCACCTATAAACTACCAACTTTTCACAAAATTTTCTGACTTCTATTTCATATTCATTACTCAAAATTTCAACAAATTGAGACGTAGAATCGACAGATCTCAATGTGGTGACATGGGCGCTTGGATATTTCGCCATAGGGGTGGCCGCTGAGATGTATCTTGATTTTTGTATGTGGCTCTTATCCGTATATAATATCCGGAGGCAGTTGGGACCTTTAACCTCCCACTGGAGTGATAAAACGCATGAAATCGGTATTTAACGTTTTTTTGTTTTTGGGTTTAGCTACATTAATTGTACGTTAAATAATAAAACCTCCACTCTTCGATTTATGTGGGATTTTCTCTATAACTTTGTGCGCTTGTGACGGTAGCAAAAAATTAAGAAAGAGAATTATTATCACACCAAGAACCCTGGAGGAATAATACCTGTAATTTTCCATGAAATCATTTTTGAGAGGCAAAAAAATCGATCTCAGCCATTCACTTTACTCCGTCCAATTACTTCACTCCATCCATTCCACAACCATCAAATAGCCACCCAATTCCATACTCCCAAAACCAACACAAATCGCTTGCACATCGTAAATTGTGTCCGGATAAAGTGTGCATTTTAATTGCCATGAAAGTGAGATTGCCAGAAACACTGAGCAAGTGCCACCAAAACTAACGCAAATGCCATTTTTTGGCAAATTCTATTGGGTGAAATTAAACGAATACTAGTGCAAGATTGGATGAATTATCAATTGTAAGCTAACGGGATCCACAGTCATTCGCGTGGGTGTCTTGCGTTGAAGCGTATGCGCCTAAAATCAGAGGCACGGTGAAATCAGAGGCACGGTTCAAGGCGGACTCCGAGCTTGGTTAATGTGCTACATGAGCGCAATTGCAACACAGTCGCGTTGCCCTGATGTATAGTGCTCGAGTTACTATCGGTCATGCCTTTGTAGGTGTGCATCATGCAGTGAACTAACACTACCAGCACATGCCTTCTTGTAAGCCATTGAATTTTGCGTATTCGACACGCTCTTGCTCATAGCCATAGCCATTGATTTAGTTCGCTTATCATCATTACGTCAGGGTTAGCGGGCTATATACATCGGCCTACATTTATGACCGATGGATTCTAACGTCACGAACGCGCCATTGCCATAAGTAACTGTCGAGCTTTGGAGTCGTAATGTAAGTACTCTAGAGAATATGTGTGCACGCATTGCTCCGAGATGCTGCCGGTACTTCGGAGTAACGCGTGCACACAAGTCGAAGTTCTGTACATAGCGATTGAAGGGATGATTTGGTAAGCTTAAGGTGATTCATGTAATTCCCGGCCAGCTTGGCCTACTTTTTGAGTGCTATAACTCGTCACCCATTTATCCGATGAGGCTGCAAAAACATTTTGAAGATCGTGACGAGCTTTATAACTTTATGCAGGTCCCATCATTTGAATCGTCAATTTGCTCGTCGAATTTCTAAAATTGAAATTTCCCTGTGTGAATTTAATTGCCAGCCAGTAAGTCACTTGAATAATGTATACCTGATTTGGGTGACAAAATCCTCAGAACCTCTTAATAATAATATGTATAAAGTATTTAAGTAATTAAATTTAGAAGTACAACTAATATAAAAACAGTATTACATGGTGGACAAGCTGAATATAAAATCTTACAAGTATGTGATACAGGAGTACGTAATTTTGTCCAATCATCGTCGATGGATGATTGTGATTGGCCATTTGCTGGCCGGGAATTGCATGCTGACCGGGAATTACATGAATCACCTTACAAATGAAGGAGGGACCATGGTGAGCCATGGATGCAATGCCTTAGCATTGGAGCCAAGATACGGTACATCGGTGGCAGCCCAGTGCTGTACAGGACAACGATATGCTGGCTCGCATGGTGCATGCCGTTCTATGTCACAAAGTCGAAAGTGTTTGGACGTGAGTGCCATTCGTTGGTACTTCAAAACTTTGTTACAAATTACTAGAGTCTGCTTGACAGTCGAGAATTACGCAAACCCATTCCTTTGCGGAGACCAAAAAACCGTCTCAACAAAATGTGAGCGACTGGAGGACTTCAGAAACCGGCGCAAACTTTATTTTGAGTCGGTGCCGGCTCAAAATTATCCGGCGAAAATATGATTATTATTAACATGAGGCAAAGTGATGTCCACAGAAACCGGCGCAAATCTCTACTCTGTGTTTGGCTCACAGGTTGGTGGCGACGACCAACCACTTTAACTTTGGCATGGGACCGAAAGGACGAGGGAAGGGATGGAGCTCCCAAGAAGCGCTGAGCTTACTCGACTACATCGAGAGACTGCTACCTCTTAGTACAGACTGACTACAATACCCGAGCCAGCCAAGAAAACGGTTAAATCCCAAGGGACATTGACAGTTCGCATGCTGCAGTGTAGTAGTGAAGGACAAGTGCCAAGGCTTGGTGCCTGTGTGGCAGTTTGGGAGGGCGTCCTGACTTGAAAATATCGGACTTCCATGTGAAGTGCTTGGAAAACTCGTGGATCAGGTTGTAAAAGGCGTCGGGTCGCAAGGACACGGTTGTTATGAATGCACTGCGGTCTATCCAACCATACAACACTACCATAGACTCGCGTTGGCCGGTACGAGGACATTGCTGGTGAGGCAGTGTCGTTCTTTTAAGGACATTCGTGCTCTGACCAAGCGGAGGTTGCT
>NW_009798412.1:56218-57718 GCF_000520075.1 Aphanomyces astaci
GGGAAGGGATGGAGCTCCCAAGAAGCGCTGAGCTTACTCGACTACATCGAGAGACTGCTACCTCTTAGTACAGACTGACTACAATACCCGAGCCAGCCAAGAAAACGGTTAAATCCCAAGGGACATTGACAGTTCGCATGCTGCAGTGTAGTAGTGAAGGACAAGTGCCAAGGCTTGGTGCCTGTGTGGCAGTTTGGGAGGGCGTCCTGACTTGAAAATACCGGACTTCCATGTGAAGTGCTTGGAAAACTCGTGGATCAGGTTGTAAAAGGCGTCGGGTCGCAAGGACACGGTTGTTATGAATGCACTGCGGTCTATCCAACCATACAACACTACCATAGACTCGCGTTGGCCGGTACGAGGACATTGCTGGTGAGGCAGTGTCGTTCTTTTAAGGACATTCGTGCTCTGACCAAGCGGAGGTTGCTAAGAGCCCGTCGTTGGCATCGTCGTCATCGTCGAGCAAGTGCAACGACAGCCATCGCCTCAATTGCTGCCAAGTTGCTCTATCCGTACTACAACAGTATCCGTACCAAATAGTCCGGACCCGCCGCAAATTTTGATGAGGCGCTTTTCTGGCCTCACCAAAATTTGCGGCGCATTTAAATTATAATTCCGGATGATTTTGGTGGCGCAAAATAAAGTTTGCGCCGGTTTCTGAAGTCTTCCACTCGACACATATTTTTATTTGAAACATGTCTCAATTTATAGTCGACACAAATTGATTTGTGAAGGTTTTGGGGGTCCCTCAATACAACATATTGCAATTCACTTTTCATGGAGACGAGCTCGATGGGCACATGGATGCACTCATGCAACAGATACGGGCACAAGACCCCACGGTGCCGTTTCGCATGACGCCACCCGATCGGTCAACAGTGATGCAGTGGATCAACGAAGCGTGGTCAGCTGTACCCAATGACACCACCATCGCTGGATTTCGGCGTACCAATCTGCTTTTAACGGATCATCAGGTGACCACAACAAGTTCTCTGATTGATGACGAGGATGATAGCTTCGATACTCTAGCTAAACGCGTCGGTAGTTTAGGATTAACTTTGGACATTGAGGTTGATGAGTCAATGGAAATCTTCGATTGAACGATCAAGTTTATTGTGAGTGTTATTTTATGCTTGTGACCTGTTTGACAAACATGTCTTTTCCATTTGCTACTACTGTACATGAGGGCAGACATCCTGCGGCAAAGCCACACATTCAATGCATGGCACAGTAAAATCAACATCATGACAGAATAATTTCAGAAGTTAGCATCGTAGATGGTAGTTCAACACATCCTCAACGCACGACGGTCATTTTCGACGGACATTTCATACCTATGATCTGTTTGGCAAACATAATTCTCAATTTGCTACATGTTGGCAGACAACCTGCGGCGAACTTTCACACAGACGACCAAGCATCTCTGCGATATGCATCGAAACGTCACCAGTGGCTTGGTTGGTGGCATGTTCGAGCCGTAGGTGTTCGTGCATGCGTAGG
>NW_009798413.1:0-7759 GCF_000520075.1 Aphanomyces astaci
GCCACTGACAAGCCGTACGAGACGTGCAGATGCTGAAGACCAGCACCATTATCAGGTTCGCGGCCGTCGCCGTCGTTTGCACGTTGCCTGATATATCATGTCTGCTGGTTAGCTAATTTGGTCGATAATACATTTTGTATATTTCGTATTTGTGCAGCATACTATTTGCAAGTACAATACTTTGGGAGTCCATTGTGTACAGAACATTGGTGTGATATTATATTAGATAAGCTGAATTAGAGTAGAATTGTGTATAGAGTGCCGATAAATTAGGGTACTCATAGCCACCATGTTAATGCCTGGAGTAGTCGGGTGAGATAATTCCCACCTCTTTTGAACTTGTCCATACATAAAGGGCAGTGGCCCATAATGATGTTCCACGCGCGTCAAGTATAAACGAAGTTAGCAAATTCTTGACTATTTGACCCCCCCCCAGAGGAGTAACAGCGAACAAACAGCTCAATGAGTACTCAATACTGAACAGATCTAATTTTAGTAGCTACAGTTACGTACTCCCACTCCTGAAGTCACAAAACTTAGTGAGAAATAGCCAATCACATGCTCTGAATTCATTTACAATAGCCAATCACATTGAAGTGTGAGTTTAACAACCAATCACATTGCTCCTAATCACATATGTCCAGTAATTCTCATAACGCACTGCCTGCCGTAGTGGATCTCGTTGTGTAACATACTCTATATTCAATACAGCAAATCTCATGTGTTCTTCAGTATAAAGCATGTGCGATTCGGCAATTCTTATGTGGTTCTCAGCAATTCCTGTGTGGTCCTCAGCAATTCTTATATGGCAATATTTTATCCTCATGGCTGATGTCAAGGAGGCTATCGACACGTCCTCGAGCAACCAAGCATACGGTCGCGCTGTGAAATACACTACCATCCCGTCGTCGGACGCCCATGATCACTGTGAGTACTTCATGAAGCAACTTGTGGAACAAGCTGACCGCGGTGGTCTGACCGACGACGAACGCAAGTCCCTTCTCGGTCTGAAGCTCTCGGCCGACAAGACTCCCTCTGGTGGATCGCCTACGCCAAGACGAAAGGCGGTGAGGTCTGGTCTGAGATCCATGACAGCTTTGTGGACCAGTTCTGCAGCTGCACTACTCGCGACCACATGGACAACCTGATCGAGGCGTCTGAGCGTTACATGGACGAACCGGCAAAGGCGTACGCAATTCGACTCCAGACAATCTTGGACGAAGTGGACTTCCCAGCTAGTAAAGGGGTTGCCATGTTCAAACGCGGAGTCCAACACGCCCGGGCAGAGTCATGTCTCGAACACACCGACCGCGAACTCAACTCGACTGCATGAAACTCCTCCGCGCGCGAGAAGTTCGTCTGGACGAAATAACTGCCAAGCCCCCCAGACGTACGCCAAGCCTTGAACCAACTCCTCGGCCTCTACGTCGGCGTCGTCTCGTGCAACTGCCACTGAACTTTCAACTCCTCCGGCGTCGCCTCGCCTGTCACGCCGCGGATCCCAGTCGGGTTTGAAGACGAAGCGGCGATGCGACAACTTCTCGAACTCATGACGACGAACATGCCCAACAACAAAAGGCGTTCGTCGCGTTGATCGAGCGTTCGACGCCATGAGTCGTTAAACTCAGCCTAATTATGCTGCACCGATCCAACCGACGCAACCATACGGCTTCGCCTATCAACAAGCGGCTCCAGTCCAGCCCGCGACTTTGTCTTTTCGACAGCCGTATCAACAACCATATGCTCCTAATACCATTGCACCTTCCGGCCAAGCGGCCCTTCCACCGAACCTGACACCGACACAGAATCAAATGTCCAGTGCCGGACGTACTCGAGTTGGCCATACCCCAGTGGTGATCTCGTCCAAGCCGACGAAATGACCGTCAGCGGCCAAAAAGTCTTTGGTCGTTCTGATCGTCGTGGACATGGCGCCTCTCGACGGACTATGCTCAGCAAAACTCTTGCGGTCAGACGAGACACTACCCAGGAGAACATGTCAAGCTGCCACTTCTGCGGCCAGCCTGGACACACCGTCGCCAAGTGCCCATCCAAGCAAGCCTGAGGCTTTGGCGCTGAGATGAACCTTACGGGAACAGGTATCGTCTCGGCTTGCCACACTCAGTACGCTCCCTATGTGCCTGAGAACAATACATCTTCCTTTTATTGTTCGATCCTAATTGTTACGATGGAGGAAGGACTCACGTCTTTTATCCATCCTTCAATCTTAGACTCGACTCGAATGCCGCATCTCTCTACGCACACTCATGTTTCACGACGCCGGCCCCCGCCGACGGACTCTGTTCGTCTGGCCAAGCTTGAGTCAAACACTTCTCCTACGCACTCAAGACCCACGCCGACGAACCACCAGTGCACACAGGACCTGAACTCGATCAGGGGAATGGGAGATCCCTTCGGCGGAAATCACTTTCCCGCACCACGTAACTTTCTTCAAGAAGAGATCGCACTTCTTCGGATGCAGCTTGAGGCGGAACTTTCCAAAGATGGACAGCACCTTGCCCAACAACACAAACAGCTTGTCCGAGCTGTCTGCGTACCCCAGCTGATCGTCCAACCAACCCAGCACCCCGGCGTACAACAGTTCGCCGAACATTTGGTTCACCACGGACTGGCAATATGCCACGGTGTCCGTCTGTCCCATCAGGATTCTGGTTGGCGTGTAGACACCGAACGGTGTCATGAACGAGTACCACATCTGGCAGGATGGGTGCAGTGGCAACTGCCAATACCCTTCAGCCAGTACAACGTGAAAAACTCGTTCATGCAGACCAACGTCGCCATCGCGGCGTCCAGGTTCGGCATCGGCCAGGGCATGGGGATCGTCCATGCGTTGATCGGGCGAGAGTCGATGGTCATTCGATATTCGCCAGGGACTTTCTTGGCGACAATCCGCGGCGCTGGCACCCATGTCGCACGATTGTTGCTGTAGATGAGGCCTGCGGCCTCGTGCTCTTCCACATGCTGTTTCAAAAACTCCATGTAGGCCGGAGGGAACGGGCGCATCGCACACTTCACGGGCACCGCTCCTTCCTTTAGCCGTACTATCAACGACTCGACATCCACTGGCAAGTCGTGCTCAAACTCCAGGCGAAAGGCATCGGCGTGATCATCCAAAATTCGCCGGAGTTCGCTTTCATGCGCAGGGGAGAGGCCGAGCTGGATGGCCTCGGCAATCTTGCCGTCGAGAATGCGCTTTATCTCGCCGTCTTGGTCGGCGGGCTTCTCCATTGCTGGAGTGGAACACGCCACGTCCTCGGCGTACAATGCGTCTTCGGGGTCTTCCCGGAACGCCTCTTGCAGCCGCTTCACATTTGCTGACATCTGGTCGGCATCTCCCTCTTCGGCCATATCTCAGACTCGATGCTACTTCAAAGCGTCGACAAGCATGCCGTCGACTGAAAACCCCAGTCGCTCCATAACGGGACGTCCAATGAGAGCATCGATCTCCATCTTCTTTTCTTCGACCCACGCTCGAAGTCCACGCAAGACCAGGGGGCCGATAGACTTCTCCAACGTCACCGCCTTGAACTGCGCTTGCCGTGTCACATGGATAGCTTGGTTGTCTCTCTATACGGCTTCAACATGAGTCTTGGCTTTGTCTCAACGCTGAGACTTGCTCTAAGGCGCTCCAGCGCCATGAGGAGGCCTTCTGACACCAACGTCTCGTCGGACCCAGAGTCAAGCAACACTTTAGGAAGTGAGAGAACGTCCTCGATCGACGCTTGGAACTCCATGCTGTTCGTAGGCTTTGTGCTCGACACGAAGTTCACCGACCGACGGCGCGCCTAATGGAAGTCGTCCATCAACTTCTTTACCTCAGCATCTGTAATGCCAGGGTGTTCCCGCACTCGGTGTGCCATCGACTGACATATCAGGCACTAGGGCTTCGGCCACTCTGGCGGCTCGTCTCTTTTATCGGCACGCCAAGTAAGAGGCGCGACAGACGCGCCACTGGGCTGCTTTGCTTCACGGACCGGGCTGAAACGTGGACGAGGCCGAGAGCTTTCCTTCAGCGGCTCCTCTGCCGCCGGCTGCGAAGGTATTTCTTCGTCCATGCCGCCATACAGCTGGTACCCAATGGCGAATTGCCGCAGCCACTTGACGTAGCGAAACACGTCTGACTTGAGTACTCTGTTCCGCTGAAGTTGCAGCTGCTTCGTCACGGCCAGCTGGAGTGGTGCTGGCTTGATCGCTTTGGTGATGATTCCCACCACCAACTTCCCCTCCTGATGGAGCACCCACTCTTGGCCGTCCGCCTCGAGGGTTTTCATCAAGTTGTCGAGCATTCGACTCACTCGATTGTCGGCATCGAGGATCTTGGTGTCGAACTGTACGGCCACCTGAAGGCGTTTCTTCAGCGTGTCCAACTCAACAATGCACGACGCTCGGATTTCGTTGATCCCTTGAATGTTGGTGGCTGTGGTAACAGCGGCGCGTTGAGTACCTTCACGGCATCGTCGAATCCCATCTCAACATCCTCAGCTGCTTGTGCGGCAGCTGGGGGGGTTGGATGGTAACGGTACACCATTGCCGGTGCAGCGAATGTTGCCCATCTTGGGCCACTGCCTTGCGTTCCCAACCCGATCCGGTCAATGACCTGAGGTTGGGTTCTTCGAGGAGAGCCGAAAGGCCCGCGGAGCCGTCCGCGACCTTCACGCCTTCGTGGAGCCTGCCGCACTGGGTCATCTTCTCGCTTCGGTGAACGAGACTTGCGGCTTGACGACTCAGCTTCCGTATCACTCATTGTATAGTCGATACGATGCTCTAAAGAATTCTTTGTTGTGCATCCCGCACTGTCGACGTTCCATAGACCAGCATAGCAACCACAACGGTGGTTAGACTCACAATGCAAACTGACTGGTATTAACCTTTTATACTAACCAGTCATCGGTGTTGGCCACGCGTCGAAACCAGACGGATCTCAAAACCTGGAGGATCTTGTCCTCCCCCATGTAGGTGCGGGTTGCCCTCGGTCATTTCCCAGGGCACACGACGCACTTCTGCGGACGCGGCAGAACACATTGTATGAACATTTCTATCCCCACCCCTGCTGTAATAATGAGGATGTACCAGTGCTTGATAGCATAGGACACTAGACCGATCGTACTCAATCAGTACGTCAATTAGTACTATAGGTGCAATGTGTACCGATCGTACTCAATCAATTCGACTAGTTTTATGGCATCTCCGACCGCTTGGGCGAGTCAAAAGAAGTTCAAACTATGGGCATTTTTTATGATTGCAATGGAGTGACCATGTCGCACACAACCCAACAACTGTATTCTGGCGTCCGAGGTCCCGCAAGCAAGTTGAAGAAAATTTCATTTCCTAAGGCTAATTTTTTGCTTTCATGCACACCC
This sequence comes from Aphanomyces astaci, assembly GCF_000520075.1. Lineage (NCBI taxonomy): Eukaryota > Oomycota > Saprolegniomycetes > Saprolegniales > Verrucalvaceae > Aphanomyces > Aphanomyces astaci. The sequence goes on from NW_009798413.1 coordinate 5,379, forward strand.
AGGTTGCACCCCATCTCCCTGAGTTTTCTCCCACAGTTTTGGCGTGTGCTGTAGAAAATTTAACGTTAAGCAGAACTACCGCTGTATTCGTTGTTGCGGCTCTTTTGGGGCACCTACCGATAGGACATGCCTCCCAATTTTTACGCATATCAACAACCCAGTGCAGTACCGTAGGTGCAATGTGTGCAGTTAGTGACGTACAAAATAGTTGCTGTATTCTATTAGTCGTGTGGTCGTGCTGGAAATTCCTCATACACCTTAACATCGGCGTTGCTTCGACACCTGTGCTTCGAGGCTTCATTCAGCTGCGTCGAGTCGTCGCTTGGACTTGGTACTCCAACACATGGCGGGGCACATCCATACACTTCTCCGAGCGCTGTGGATCGCTTGCAATAGCCTGAGCGGTGTTTTTGGCATTTTTGACGCATTTCATGGAACGTCATCGGGAGTTTCGATTTCTTAAAAATGAACAGTGCTACGTGATATACTTAGTGGTCTCTTGTAAAAGAGTTATCGGGTTCAAAGTTTGCTCTGTGAATGCGCGGAATATGAATCAGACGCATTCTATATTTACAACGAAATTAAGTTCAACGTTTGGGGTAGGAATGTATGCGCTTGATTCTTTTGCAGTGTCATATTGTGTACTGTAGATCTTGGCAAAATAGAAAGACTAGTTTATCCGGAATTGCACTCAACTTTGGATTTCCTTACCTGCGGTATTTGCGTGTCCATCCCTGCACCCTCAAACAACCAGTTTCTGCTGGTCGGTGAAGCACGTGATTTCACTTGCAACTGGAATCGCGTGTGTGATAAGTCTGCTTGTCTGTGATTGTTCAAGTGTTGAGATCACGCTTGTGCGGTTGCTCTCAAAGTGATCATCCACATTTGAAAAGTCTTACTTATTGGAGTTTTGTTTGAGTAGTTTCTCCTCCATCTATCATTCCTCCCTTGCCCACTGGTGGTCCGTTTGGTGGTTCTTGTGTGTGTGCCTGCTCCATCGACCCTTGTGTTTTCGTCGGAGCCATCATCGCCGTATTTCGAGCGTATTTAGTTTAAGAGGTGTTGTGCCTTTGAAAAACAACAAATTACAGAGGTAATTGTAATTGTCATTACCGGTATAAAACTCAGCAGGTATTCATTGTACTGTACAAATGTAGCAGCTTGGTAATGCTGAGCACCATGGAGCCAATCAAAACGTCCGACCAAAAGCGACGAAAGATCTCCAGCACGATCGAAGGAAATACTAAATCTTTTAAAGTGAAAACAATGAGCGATTAATATTTGATTAGGGCAGTGAGCATTCACTGTCAACTACCCCAGCCATTGAAACGCCAGTAACGACGCTGAATACAGCAAGCAGCCCACGATGGTCGGTGCCATTGCAGGTCGACGATGGGGAAGGCGTCACAGGAAAACTAGGGAATGGACGGCGGGTATTCGTGGCGGTGGTCGAAGGATTTGATGTGCTGGGTTTCGACGGCGAACGGGGTGGCGGGGTCCGAGGTCGATGGACCTGACGTTCTGGGCTTCGATGGCGATGGGGCAGATGTGGTGTTGCGGGGCTTTGACGGCGATGGGGCAGAGGTGATGTTGGAAGGTGGGGCGACTCCTCCTCCAATTGCGCTAGCGACGTTGATGCGTCCAAACCCGTAGTTGTTGTTGGGGTACTTGGAATCCGACACCCCCCCACAGTTCTCGTTGTTTGGAGTCAACGTGGCCGTGTCTGCAGTGGTCGTGAACGCTTTGTACACTTCATCGTACTTGGCGCCCTTGTTGGCAGACAAGTAGAGGGCAATGGCACCAACGACGTGGGGAGTCGCCATGGACGTGCCCGACTTGATCTTGTATTCCGAATTGCCAGTGTTCGATGCCGAACGAATTTCAGTCCCAGGAGCCGACACATCGGGCTTGATTCGACCGTCTGCCATTGGCCCGCGACTGCTTTTTGTCGACAGCTTGTCGTCGAAGCCCAGGTTACCCACTCCAATAACATTCTTGTAACCAGCTGGAGTCCACGTCGTTGAGCATTTAGAACCAGTGCTGCCGTTGCAAAACACGGGAATGATGTCCGCAGCGCGCCACGCGTCCACGACGGCTTGGTATGCATTAGAATTCACTTCGTCTCCCCAGCTGTTGTTGATGACGTCAGGCGCCAACTCGCACTTGGGGTTTTTGCCCGTCGCATCCGTCGGGCACATCATCCATTGCGCACATGCAATGAGCACCTCTTCTGCGCAATAGGCGGGGGTCAAGCATCCGCGGCAAGCTATCCACGTGGCACCCGGAGCTACGCCGATGCCGTTTTGGCCAACAGCTGAGCCCGCGATGTGGGTGCCATGGCCGTCAATGTCGATAGGGGTTGGGGACTTTTCAATGGCATC
>NW_009798413.1:38328-42746 GCF_000520075.1 Aphanomyces astaci
GCCATCTGCTTCAGCCGTTGGTGGAGCAGCAGCTGAGACAAACGCTGCGACAGCTGGTGTTCCTCGGCTTGTGATAGGGGTGTAAAACCCACCACGTGGCGGTTGCCACTCGTCGACAGCAGGTGGCTGTCGTCGTCGGGGAGATCTGAACGGGTTCTCAACGGTGCGCCGAGCTGCGCGTCCTCGCGGCTCCTCGATCCAGTCACGCGACCGCGATCGTTCTTCGGTATTCGTTGTTGTTTCCTCGTCGAAGGAATGTTCTCGTACCATCTCCAGTGAATAGCTCAACAATGAACTAAATATATCTTTGTTTTGTCTCCCGCTTCTTCTTGGCTTTCGGCCACGGGACCTTCGTCAAGGCAGCAAATATACACACTGACACTAGTGAGGTTAAACACGCCACGAGGCGCCTACTGACTACCATTCACTAAAGTACTCAGTGCCTCCACTAAGGTATCGGAACCTTTGACAAGTCACACACACAGAGTGTGTGTTTGCAATGGGTCAAACTAACGCGCGACCCAATTGCTCTGCACGCTGCAGAACAATGATGTACTACGTATACATGTACTGTACAATGGAGTGATGGGGTGGTCACATGTGCAGCAATCGTAGTCATTGGGGTAATATTTGCAGGGTTTTTGGGCATTAATCTGGAGCGTAGGGGTGGGATGGTAGTGGTGGATGGTAATGACTTTGACTGCTAGTCAGTACCACCATTACCCTACCACCCACGCTCCAGAATAACGATACGGAAGTCAAAGTGATCGTAGTGGTCCATGCCGAACATCGTTACTGTAGTTGTGAATGCTGGGGCTCCAGAGGCCGTTATTGGGGTTCATTACTATGTCTACTCCTGATCTCGATAGTGGATCTGTATGGTGGTGATTGCAGGGTAGCCTTTGCCGTGCCATGCTACGAGAGTAGAAGTTGAGGTAACAGGAGTTAGTTAGGCAGGATGGGTGGGTGTGGGTGGTATGCATTATTTGGCGAGCATATGCCGTGGCTGCAGGAGCGGCGGTGGTGGTCGTGGTAGTGTAGCCAGGTTCCGGGGTCGTTCCGTACTACTGTACATGTACTGTACGTCCTAGCGTACGCTTCGAGTGTGCAGGCTCCACCGTAGTGGTGACGTGGTAGTCACGGAGAGCCGAAGCGAGAACGCCAAGTAAGCTCAACACGATGGCGTACTAGTAGTACGCCATCAAACAAGTATCGTCTTGGAAGCTTGAAGCTCAAACGCGATGCATGAAAATACCTATTTTCTACCGATGTGATTGGCCCTATCAAACGTAGTGTAATATGCATTAGTTACGTTTTTTATTTGCTTGAACAAATAGTTTCTCAAATTTACTGTTAATCACTAGGCATTTGTAAGTGAAATTAATTAAATCCTGGCCAATTTGTTTTTAACAAGTCGAAAATATACTGTAATGCGTCGTGCATTACGATGCCGTTATTTTCGCCCATATTTCATGTCATTTTCTGGATTAAGTCTCAATATTTACGTTAGTCCACACAAATTTGTTTGAGGAGGTTTTGGGAGCCCAATGCAATGGATGATTTTTTTTGGATATCCCAAAGATAAAGAACTGGCTCTAATTTAGGGATGGGAACAAAAATATTTGGGGACCGCATCCCCAAATATCGATGTACCTACCCCCAAAACTTATTACAATAGTTGTACCTTCGAAGGATAATTTGGGGATGCATCCGGGTGTTTTTGTCCCCATTTCGCCGGATTTGCCTTGGACGTCCCAATAACTGAAGATTTTGGGGACATCCTGCTGATTGGGACAAAACGCCCGGATAAGTCCATAATTATCCGTACTGTAACATACCGAAGTTTTGAGTCACAGAGTTGGGATAGGGACCCACGTTGGAGATGTCATTGATCAGCAATGATCGGCCGAGCAGTACTACCCAATAGAAATACAGAATTTATTTCACTGGATATAATACATCACCCCAAGAAGTAATACCGTTATTATCTTATAGTGCTCATTTGATGGATTGGTCATATTTCCCTCCAATATACAATACCTTTGAAAACGAATAATCCTCCATAAATTACTTTTTTTGAGCATTCAAGATCACAATTTTTCTATGTTTAAGGTCTGCCTGCATTACTCTGGAGTGTCTGGCTGCACATCTGATTGGACAAAATCCAGGAGTTGCAGTTGAAAATTTGAAAGACGTCGAATGAGGGAGCCCAGCGCCATCCTGCAACTCAAGGGACGTCACCCCAGTTACCTTGTCCCAATTGCCTAATACACAGGTACGGAATCGTCTTGTGCACCGCTGATAAATCGCCACGCTCACGCTGTTGTGCTAGGACCTCCTACGAATTCTCTCTGTAGGATCTTCCGTTCACGGTATGAACGAACTTTGATCTCGATCTCGTCTAACACGCATTTATGCATCTAAGTCACATGTATCCGCTGTCGGCGGCAATGCGAGAACTGCTCCTACTCCGCGACAGCCAATACGAGACGGATGCACCCACGAAGGACAAAGGTCGCTTGTTGCACGATGACTTTGTCAACATGAAGGCATCATGATGGAGCGCAGCAGGACAGGCAAGTCCAGGCCCACCCCCAACGAACAAGCTTGTGTCAAAGGATATTTTACGACGAGCTCAGTTACAAGGATCCAGACACGACATTACAACTTAATTGAAAATATCTTGATATTTGTCGAAATATTGAGAAATACCATGATAAACCATCACCGACATCGAACTAGTGTGTGACCGAAGTTAGTGTGAATACAATCACCGGGACACTTTTTCATATTCAAAAATCAGTGCAAAGAATCGATCGATAGATTTGGCGAATCAGCACAAGAGTCCAAAATTGGGATAAAAGGACAATACTACGTAGTAGTTTGTTGTACCGATATCGTTCCGGTGGATTTCTGCATGCTGTTGGCAGCGCAAGCTGGATTAATAACGTTAGGGCATCCCCACCGGTAAGACTGTATAATGAGACTGTAAAATGCCGTTTTACAGTTCCAGTATTTTGATTTTCGTCAACCCCAGCGGTAAAACGGTAAAAAATCCGCATAATTATCATACCCGGAGATGAACCCGGAGGCATTAGTTTACGGTGATGATGTGGAATTCCCTTGTACGATCCTTGACCACCTTCCCACCCTATACAGTATAGTCAATAGTAGGCTGCCACTTTAGGTACTTCGAAGTACATGGACTCACCATGGACGATGCGGTTGAGAATGACGACTGTTCTAAGCAACGGGTGGATGGAAGTAAGGAAAATCGGTCATTCACACCTGATAACTTGTGTCACTGCTCAGTGAAAGTTATGCTTTGGTTGGGTGGCCAATGTACAGTGAAGTGTGAGCCACGAGCGCAGTTGAAGGATCCATTTGCTCGAAGGAAAGTGATTATTGGCTTTCCGTCAACTACATGACACCGATGATTGGACAAAATTATCCATTGATAACATGTTATTGGCTAATTCATCGAAACTGTATTTTACAGTCGCGACTGTAAATCTGGCCGATTTGCAGTCTCGCGGTAAAATTATACAGTTTCCTGTATTTTACAGTCGCCCGGTGGGGTTGTCAAAACTGTAAATAATCCGGATAGAACTGTATAATAGCGTTTACAGTCGCACCGGTTGGGGATGCTCGTAAGCTTGCCACGGATTGTACTGTCAGATGTAATAGAATGAACAGGCTCTCGGCAGATATCTCATCAAGGACCTGATCCATTTGACGGAGACTGCAGGCCAGCAATGAGTACAGTATACGAACCACTCGTTCGATTTGAGAAGCGATTTACCCTATCCACAAAATTGTTTTGTAGGGTGCGTCTGGTAACATTTCACAAATAATATTCCATTTTCTGGCAAAATGGGATAACCAAAAATGCCATTTTCAAAATGGAGGTATGCTTAAAAGACCCATTTTGTAATATGGCGTTTTGTACCTCTTCAACGAGTATAATACTGTAAACCCCGCGTGGAATTATTGGATTTGGGTTAAATCTCTTCAAGCAAGATATGTTTCAATTTTGATCAGATTTGTTGAATTCGGTCCCAAAATGGCGTTTTGGGACTGAATATTGTAATATTTCATGTGGCCAGACGGGTCCTAACTAACTGTAGTGATGAGACTTTCGAAGGCCTTGCAGATTCGTACAATACTGTACTACAATGAGTGCTTGACTTCTTATGACGGTTCTACAGTGTACGTACGGTGATCGATTGGCTTAGTTTCTGAACGCTTACGATTTCAAGTACTTTCATTCGATACTAAACCTTACGCACAGTACAGTCTGTAGTAGGGTTTATACAGTAGTAGATTGGAGTGTCAATTTGGCTGTTTTCTGATTAATTCTGCATTCCTGGTAACTGCGAGGAGTAAAGCAAGCACGCCAACATCATTTTGCGCCTTCC
>NW_009798413.1:42846-45507 GCF_000520075.1 Aphanomyces astaci
CGGTTGGGGATGCTCGTAAGCTTGCCACGGATTGTACTGTCAGATGTAATAGAATGAACAGGCTCTCGGCAGATATCTCATCAAGGACCTGATCCATTTGACGGAGACTGCAGGCCAGCAATGAGTACAGTATACGAACCACTCGTTCGATTTGAGAAGCGATTTACCCTATCCACAAAATTGTTTTGTAGGGTGCGTCTGGTAACATTTCACAAATAATATTCCATTTTCTGGCAAAATGGGATAACCAAAAATGCCATTTTCAAAATGGAGGTATGCTTAAAAGACCCATTTTGTAATATGGCGTTTTGGACCTCTTCAACGAGTATAATACTGTAAACCCCGCGTGGAATTATTGGATTTGGGTTAAATCTCTTCAAGCAAGATATGTTTCAATTTTGATCAGATTTGTTGAATTCGGTCCCAAAATGGCGTTTTGGGACTGAATATTGTAATATTTCATGTGGCCAGACGGGTCCTAACTAACTGTAGTGATGAGACTTTCGAAGGCCTTGCAGATTCGTACAATACTGTACTACAATGAGTGCTTGACTTCTTATGACGGTTCTACAGTGTACGTACGGTGATCGATTGGCTTAGTTTCTGAACGCTTACGATTTCAAGTACTTTCATTCGATACTAAACCTTACGCACAGTACAGTCTGTAGTAGGGTTTATACAGTAGTAGATTGGAGTGTCAATTTGGCTGTTTTCTGATTAATTCTGCATTCCTGGTAACTGCGAGGAGTAACTAGTTAAAGCAGGCACGCACACATCATTTTGCGCCTTCCAAACGATCTTTTACATTCTCGTGCGCATTTTAACCCCCGCAACACATGAGTCCAAAGCAACTGTGGGACAGACTTGTCAAGGTATCAGACGTATATTGCGGGCGGATGGATGCTCTGTCGTCGCTAACTACACTGTACTGTAAGTCTAGGTCAATGTTTTGTCCGATACTAGTAACATGTATCTCTCCCCGATTCTTCCTGTGATTCCCTAATCCTTGTGTGCACCCTATCCCACCTTCAACACTGATACAGTAGCTTATCCGAATTCACAATAACAGACTGTCTAACAATTCATACTATCTATTTTTGTTTCCTTATAGTCACGACACCCTTCTCACATTTCAATTTGCCAGCAACTGCAGCATGATCAAACCTACTTTCATCGCTGCATTTGCAGCTCTCACCACGGCCAAAATCGCCCCCAGCGTCCACCGCCACTTGGAATCCAATGAGGACGTGGATGTTGTGATTGAATTCAAAGGAGGCAACCAGCGCGCCCTGGAAGACGCTCGTCGTGAGCGGGCTAACTTTAACGATCGCGGCTCGAGCATCGCCCATGTGCGCTCCCTCTTGGAGAGCAACATGGAGACGTCCCAGCGCTCGGCGATAGAGCTGCTGTCGTCGCAGCCCAAAGCCTTGACGACCCGTGTCGAGAGCTACTATATCAACGGCAACATGCATGTGTACGGCGTCACCCCCGACGTGGTGGACGAACTCGCCAAGTTGGACAATGTGGCTCGCATTCGTCGTCCGGTCGCGGCGCAAGTCAGTTCAGTCACCTCCGAGGACGACGAATCTGACGTGGAGATTCCTCAAGGATGGGCTGACAACAATACAACTTCTGGACGAGCTGCGAACGAATGGGGTATCGACCTCATCGGCGCCCCTGCGGTGTGGGCTAATGGCAACCGTGGCGAAGGCATCGTGGTTGGTATAATCGACACTGGTGTCTTGCATACCCACGACGACTTGAAGGGAAACTGGAGATCCACCTACGGCTGGTTCGATGCCATTGAAAAGTCCCCAACCCCTATCGACATTGACGGCCATGGCACCCACATCGCGGGCTCAGCTGTTGGCCAAAACGGCATCGGCGTAGCTCCGGGTGCCACGTGGATAGCTTGCCGCGGATGCTTGACCCCCGCCTATTGCGCAGAAGAGGTGCTCATTGCATGTGCGCAATGGATGATGTGCCCGACGGATGCGACGGGCAAAAACCCCAAGTGCGAGTTGGCGCCTGACGTCATCAACAACAGCTGGGGAGACGAAGTGAATTCTAATGCATACCAAGCCGTCGTGGACGCGTGGCGCGCTGCGGACATCATTCCCGTGTTTTGCAACGGCAACACTGGTTCTAAATGCTCAACGACGTGGACTCCAGCTGGTTACAAGAATGTTATTGGAGTGGGTAACCTGGGCTTCGACGACAAGCTGTCGACAAAAAGCAGTCGCGGGCCAATGGCAGACGGTCGAATCAAGCCCGATGTGTCGGCTCCTGGGACTGAAATTCTTTCAGCGTCGAACACTGGCAATTCGGAATACAAGATCAAGTCGGGCACGTCCATGGCGACTCCTCACGTCGTTGGTGCCATTGCCCTCTACTTGTCTGCCAACAAGGGCGCCAAGTACGATTCAAGTGTACAAAGCGTTCACGACCACTGCAGACACGGCCACGTTGACTCCAAACAACGAGAACTGTGGGGGGGTGTCGGATTCCAAGTACCCCAACAACAACTACGGGTTTGGACGCATCAACGTCGCTAGTGCAATTGGTGGTGCAGTTGCCCCCCCTTCCAACACCACCTCTGCCCCATCACCGTCAAAGCCCCGCAACACCACCTCTGCCCCATCGCCGTCAAAGCCCCGCAAC
>NW_009798413.1:45812-52239 GCF_000520075.1 Aphanomyces astaci
AATTCGGAATACAAGATCAAGTCGGGCACGTCCATGGCGACTCCTCACGTCGTTGGTGCCATTGCCCTCTACTTGTCTGCCAACAAGGGCGCCAAGTACGATCAAGTGTACAAAGCGTTCACAACCACTGCAGACACTGCCACGTTGACTCCAGACAACCAGAACTGTGGGGGGGTGTCGGATTCCAAGTACCCCAACAACAACTACGGGTTTGGACGCATCAACGTCGCTAGTGCAATTGGTGGTGCAGTTGCCCCCCCTTCCAACACCACCTCTGCCCCATCACCGTCAAAGCCCCGCAACACCACCTCTGCCCCATCGCCGTCAAAGCCCCGCAACACCACCTCTGCCCCATCGCCGTCGAAGCCTCGCAACACCACCTCTGCCCCATCGCCGTCGATGCCCCGCACGTCAGGTCCATCGACCTCGGACCCCGCCACCCCGTGCGTCGAGGAAGCCCAGCACATCAAATCCTTCGAACTCCGCAACCAGTACCCGCCATCCGTTCCCTAGTTTTCATATGACGCCTTCCCCATCGTCGACCTGCAATGGCTGCGGTGGTTGATATTCTCCTCTCTTCATATTATGATTTCCTCCGGGGTTCGTTCACGGACTTCCAAGGGACCTCGTGTAGCAAACAGTAAACCTATCTGAGACGTCAATTGCTACTATCACCGATCTAAGTAGAGTCAACCTATAATGGACGGTTCCGTTTAATTAAAAGTGCGTACAACATGCAACCAATCCCACCTTCAACACTGATGCAGTAGACTCCGGCTTCGTATGTCATCCCCGCATGTACTCCATCAGTCCCCTACCCAACTCAGGCATTATGGGTCGCTTCGCCTAATCCCAGTGGGTGATGTTGTTATCATCGGCGAACCTTTTGCTCACACAATGAGCTCACATATTCAAGGGCTATGTAAAGCAAGTACGGTGCAGGGGCTGTGGGTCAGGCTTTGGATACAGGAGCGAATAATCCCAGCCCGAAAGCCTATGTTCACATGCAAGAAATGTTATCCGAATTCACAATAACAGACTGTCTAACAATTCATACTATCTATTTTTGTTTCCTTATAGGGGTCACGACACCCTCTGCTGTCCGTCACATGTTTCTGACGGGAGTCGCCAGGCCAGTCCACGACGTAAACTTCCTTGGACGTCGGGTGGACAAATCCTGCCAGCGGGGTCTTGGCTGGCAGGCCAGTAAACGCTGTCACAGGCGCAATTACCCCCAGCCGGTCCGCCGGCTGATGGTCGAGGGCGCCTTGAACGAGGGGTAACACGTGCGGCCATTCGTCCGTGTTTAGCTTCATTTCGCTGAGCAGCACCTTCACGGCGCGCAACACTAGTCGATTGACTATTTCCACAGTCCCGTTCGCCCAAAGACTATAGGCTGTCGTGATATGATGGTGGGAACCCACCAACTTCCGCACCTTCTCTATCACTTCGTTCTTGAAGTGAGAACCGCCATCTGACACCCATGTGTTAACGCAGCCGAACGTGGTAAACCACGGCATCAGGCAAGTGAGCGGTCGCGGCGGCGTCAGCGGACTCTGCCGCGAACATCTGCACAAAACCACTCATGTCGTCCTTCACGACAAGCACTTGTTTTTGACCAGACTTGGCCATGGGCATCGACAACCAGTCGAAATGGATGAGCTCGTTCGGCTTCTCTGCGTGAAGCGCCGAACCCAATGGACGGGGAACCATTTCTGCGTCAATGCACAGGCAGTGCAAACAGGCACGCACGAACGCTTCGACGTCCGTGGAAAGCGTCTTCCACACAAACTTGTCGGACACCGACCGACAAGTTTGTGTGTGTGTCGTCGCTGCGATGCGACGGTGACCGCTGGCTCCTAGGTGAGCGATCACACAAATCCGCTGTTGTAGGTCGACAGCGCGGTCTGGGATCCAGATTCGTCCGTCTCGGTCCACGTAAAAATGGGAGTCGTCGTCCCAATCCACGCCGTTTGTCGCTGATCGTAGCGGATGTCGGCCAATCAAAATCGACTTGTTGCAGGGGCGACACTACATGGATCAACTTGCGAACATTCGCAACTGGTTGATCCGCTGGAGCCGAACCCCATCGGCTCAGGAGGTCGCCCCATACATTCGCGTCACCCGAGACGCACTCAATGGTGTACGGGAAGGTCGACATCACCAGCGACCATCGCTGCAGCTTGTCGGCCTGATACTTGGCCATCTTGGCGTTCGAGTCACTTGGGTTGAAGATGTACTGTACTGTACACCAGGTTGCGGTGATCCGTAAACAGACGGAAACCACCCGGGCGTACGACCAGGTAGTCAAGTCTCTTGCACGACTCGACTACGGCATAGGCCTCCTTCTCCACGATGGGCCAACGCGCACTCGCGCCAGAAAACGACCCACTGATGAACGCAAGCGGCTGGTGCCGCTGGTCTTCGAGAGGCAAATCCAGGTCCGTTGGGGGTACTTGTGTGGCGACCGCGCCCCAAAACAGGTCACTGGCGTCCGTGAAGACGCAGACCGTGATGTCTTCTCGCGGGTGCGACAGGGGCACTACATGCGCCAACGCGTGTTTCACCTCGTTGAAACACTTGAGATGATCGGACGACCATCCCACGGCAGGGAGTGCAACACGCACTAACGCCGTTTTCTTGCAGCTTCCGGCTGCTTTGGTCGCCACGTCGAGCAGACGTCGCAACGGATCCACCAGCTGTTTGTAGCCGGGGATGCTCGCACGCATCCAGTTGGTGGCACACACAAACTGCTGGAGGTCCGCCGTGGTCGTCGGCGGAGACAAATCCACAAGTCCTTGAATTCGGCTTGGGGAATGGGTGATTCCATCGGCCGAAATCACCTTGCCACACCATTCTGCCTCGCGCAGAAAGAAATGACACTTCTTCGGGCTCAACTTGAGTCCGAACTGGGCACAGCTGGACAGGACTTGGTCCAACAAGTCGAGCAGCTCGTCCGTCGTCTTGGCGGACCCCAGCAAGTCATCGAGCCAGGCCAACAGGCCTCGAAACTGCAGCTCACCAAAAATTTGGTGAACAACCGACTGGCAGTACGCGACAGCGTCCGTCTGTCCCATGGACGAGACGTCCCATTCTTCCTTCTTCGTCCTTGCTCCGATAAGGAGGTCTTCAACGCTAAAGCCCAGTAACTCCATGACTGGGCGACTCACGATGAGTTCGGTTTCAGTCGACGCGTCGTAGACCCAGGCCTTCAGATCGCGCAACAAAAGCGGTCCACATGTCGTATCCAGCGTCACGCAGTTGAACTTGACGCTGCGCGTCATCACCACTGGTTTGGCGTCGCTGCCATACGGGTACGCCAAGTGCGGCACGCTATGGGAAACGGTCCCCACTTTGACACCGGCCGCGTCCAACGTATCCATCATGCCGCGCGTGACAACGGTCACGTGCGAACCAGAGTCCAAGAGCTCATCGTCCACGCGGACGATATTTTCCAATAGCACGCCGCGCTCTGTCTTCTGGCGCTGCGGCTGGTTGACCAGCACCTTGATGCCGTCCTTCCAGCGCTTGACTTGCGCTGCCAACAACGTTTCGGCTTCGCCAGGCGCGGTCTTCGGGCACCGCGCCACACGGTGACTCATGTCACCGCACTTCAAGCAGCCCTTCCTGGCAGGGGGCTCGACATTTTTGCGCACGATCGTTTCGGCCTTTCCGCCGACTCTGCCATTGTTCTTAGCGGCGTCTTCCTGGCCGCTGTCACGTCTGGGCATTACGAGGCTTCCCCCTCGTGGAGCTTCTACCGGCTTCGCTGCCGGGGAAGGTTTGGACTCGTCGTCGAGTCCCACGTACAACTGGTGGCCAGCTGCAAATGTTCGCAGCCAGTTGATGTAACGAAAGACGTCGCTCTTCAACACCTTGTTCCGCTGCAACTGCAGGTGCTTTTGAACCTCTGTGATTCCCAAATATACCTGGTAACCCACAAGTGGTCGTGGCGCCCCGAGAAACAACTTTCACATCCCATCGACACGACCATGGCCCCCCCTCCGCCTGACCCAGGACGGCCACCACCCCCAGCTACGTCCGTGCCAACGACAACCCCCATGGTTACAGTCTTCGTCACCCGAAACGGGATACCCACGCCCACCCTCGTGCCAGCTACCGGAACAATCCGCGCTCAGCTCCCTTCATCCTCCTCCGACCCGGATTCGGACCCCGACACGACCCAGCCCCCTGCCGCCACACCGCTAACCACACGCCAGCTACGTTCCAAGTTAGCTGTAGACAAATTCCTGGCCCGACTGGATCGCATCCGGGCAACTCGCGCCGACACGCGGCCACTCACACACTAACCCCGCCCATCCAGGCTGAGCAACACTCACGCCCACCAAACGTCAACTCCAGCCCAATACCTCTCGGAGGATGATAAACCCATCCGTCCCCGACCCGCTCGCAAGCCATCCCCGCCCACAAGCCATCCCCGCCCACTACCCCACCTCAGGCCATGCATTCTAAGCCCGCCCAAGGCCCTGTCCCATACAATACCAGGTCAACCACACCTACCTCCACCAAGACCATCCGCAGCTCCTCCACGCAAAGCTCGCTCCCCGCGGCATGGCGACGAACACAGAACCCCGATAACACAACAGGAACCACGGACCAAGCGCGCCAAACTATCCATCCCCTACCACCACAGCCACTCCTTACCATTGCAACCAAAACTGCACTCGCCACCCATGCACCCCGTCATCATCCCACTACTCCAGCAAATCCCCCTCCTACCCAGGCCACCACTCTACCAACCAGCTGTCCCACACCACCCCCTACCACTGCCTCTCCACCTCCTCCGACTACTGCCAGGTTGCTACCAACCAACCGTACTACAGTCCCCACAACACCCACACGCACCAACCACCCTATGGCCCACGAGCTTTCGAGCCACCCCATCCTTTCCGTGTCTCACCATGGCTACGTGTCACCCCGGGGCACACAATCGCACAAACGTCCCACTCCCAGCAGACCCAGCACCTCACCCATCACCAAGACTATCTCGCACCGTTCAGCCAGAAATTCCGCAGGCCCAGTCCTTGAGCCTTCTCCACCATGAGCACACTACACAACCAGGCACATCTAACATGCACCCACGCTCTGACCCACCCCCGTCTAGGCCACCACCATCCCCGGACACCCGGACACTACCACACCCACAACCCACCGGACAAAGGCACCCTCGGTACAAGATTCGGACCAGCAACCCACCCGACTGGGACAGGCCCCAGACCAGCGAATGGAAACAATGGGACAGGCCGCGTACCGGGCCACCTCATCCACCAGCTCAGTTACCCACCCATCTACCAAACGCCCACACTCCGAAGTCGATCCAGACCTGAACCTAGCCCACCCCTCTTTCAAGCTACCACCATACAAACGCCACCACGCTATGCTTTACCCGCCTACCCCGTCCTACCAGCCAGGTCCACTCGACCCTACACAGCCCTCGCAGGACTCCACCCTCACCCTCACACGAGGAAGACCTTGACGAATATGATGCAAACGCAGCCCTCCAATTCCCAGGTCTACGCAACCTCTGCGATGAAGGACAACCGATCCTATACCGAACAATGACCATGTACTGGGAACGCGAGGCACACCTCTTCGAAGGATTTACTCCCGCGGAGATTGCGGTTATCGAGCAACACTTTTCCGACACCATGGTTAGGATCCAGTTCTCTATCAATCCGTCGCTCCAGCAGCCTGACAACCCACTCAGCATCGTCAACTTCCGGAAAGAAATCGAGGCAATCTGCGAGGAACGTTTCGGGCTCACCTTCCACGGCGGGCTCAGTGAACACGGGCAGCAGCTCCTGGGGACCCCTATTCAACGCACCGCTCTGGCCTGGCCAGCCCCACGACGTGGATACCTCTTCCTCCGGGACATCTCCGTCGTCATGCTTTACCAGTATGCTGGAGTCCTCAGCAACGGGCTATCCTACCACCAGCTGGAATACCTCAACCGGTCTAAACTAGCCACCGATGCCATCGTACAGAGCTACTCACGTACCACTCTGGTCCGAAATGTTTGTTGTACTCGACTTGTTATTGGCGGCATTATTCTAGTATTTGTTCAATTCTCGATCTGATTGGCTTAACGGAAAGCGCAATGAAAGAGCTTTGATTCGCTGTATTTTGAATACCCAAATTCGGCGGGACGCCAAAAGAGCACATCTCCAAAGTTGAGCAAACACAACAATCTCAATAGCACACACCCGCTGAGAGTTCATTTCTCAAGTAATCGCCTCGAAGCAACCTCTATTAGTTTCCTCTGGTCCACACTATGCCTCAAGGACCATCACGCTCTCGGCCGACATCTGTGGCCGATGTCTCGACCCGCCGCAATCTCAGCAACGATGAACGAGTTGCTGCCTACCAGCTTCTGCTGGAACGATCCATCGGAGGTGTGCTTCCTAAT
>NW_009798413.1:53900-57233 GCF_000520075.1 Aphanomyces astaci
GTCAGCCACACCCCAATCCTGGCAATACCCCCCCCTCAACAACAACCGCTGCACGCATCAGCCCCGACCACGGACCTCGTCCCACACCTCCGACGGGAACTCTCCACATATGTGGACCACCGTATCGTCCAGGCCACAGCCCCACTCCAGCAGGAAGTCGATACCCTCCGAGCGAATAAGGAGGCCCTCACAGCCTTAGTCTCTGCCACCAGTGCAGCCTTCACCACCCTCGATGCGCGACTCCTCGAAGAACTCCGCCTCCGGGAAGCTGCTGAACACCAACAATCCGAGGACCAACGCAAGTTGATGGAGGCGCAAAACCGCCTGCAAACCACCATCACACAACAGGGCACCCACCAAGCGGCAATGGCCGAACGCCTCCCCATCATCGATCCAGTCTACGCACCCTTATGCAAGCCATGCACAGTGTCTCCTCCCAACTCGCTGGCCTCGCCGCCCTCGGCACCCCTGCGACCAGACTACCAGCCACGTACACCACCCAGCCTACGCTGACGCCGTCTCCCCCCGCACCCGATGGTTCCGTTCCACTGAACCAGCCAACCGGACCCGATGACTCCATGGGGACAGACCCAAACGACACCATGGGGTCAAACTAACCCCGGGGTGTCGGGTCAGACCAACGACACCCCAGCAACGCCCCTGGTCAGTACTATGATGGTTCATGAGCTTCCTGCTCTGGTCCATATGCTCCGTACCCATGGCCGCTGCCACCCAACCGGACCCCACTTTTCTCTCTGCACACCAACCGGCACACTCAGTGCAACCCTTACATGCTGCGTATCCTTTCGACCACCTACGTGACCCGCCCTCCTCAGATGACTCGAATAACTCCGAACAACTTGACCACCACATCGCGGACGACCTCCACCACTCCCACACCCAGACGGCGCCGCCGCCGCCGCTCTGGCGGATCCAGCGTCTCCCCCCCCTCGGACATGAACACGGCCCGCATCCAACGGGACAACGTCCTCCGGAGGGAAACCCTAGAGGGTGAGGCCTACATCGGAGTCGCGGGCTCAACCCCGACCCTGGACATACAGGTAGATAGCCTACGTATCGCAGCGACCAACATCAATAAAAATACGTATGGTAAATTGAGCGTCGAACTGGCCACGTGGTTCCGAGCCAATGCGCTCGACTTCCTCATCATCGCCGTCTCTGACTTGCCGGCCCACAAGGCCACACAACTATGGACACACGCACACGGTGGGACACACGCACCCAGCCTTATGGCTGTTAGCAACCACCGTGTTAGCCTACTCTACGACATTCAACGCTGGCATTCCGCATCGACGCCCGCTGTACCACATACTCCCCCTCCGGCCGTAGTATAGCCATCACACTCAGCCTGGGCAAAGGTATACTTGTCACACTAATCGGCACGTACTGTCAGGACAATCCCGCCGCCCACAAGGAAGCCACGGACAGCGAATGGCAATGGCTAGCACAGGCAGCCACCCGAGCCACGGATCCTCACCACTTTGTGGTCATGGGAGGGGATTTCAATACCTATGGGCCCAACCCCCTCAACCGCTCTGCTCCAACACCAAGATCCGGCCCCAGTAATGACATCAGCATCGCCTTCCAACAATGGACGCAGAGCATCGGACTTTCTCCTCCTTCCGTCACCGCTACCCCAGCATCCAACGGCACACATACGCCCGTCGCTCTCGATGACATCTACATCTCGGCCCGAACAGTCCACAAAGTGGGAGCCAGTGGCATCTGGCTGCATACCATCCACTCCAGCGACCATGCAGGCACTCTATATATGGCCCTAGACCTGTGCTCTGGCGACCACACCCCATCACGACTTACTGGGGTCAAACCCATCCGCGTTGTCAACACCCGCAACCTTGCAAAGGCTGACATAGCATCCTTCGGTGTACACACATCCAACCTCCTCCGCGAGGGCCAACTACCCCAACTCACCCCCGCACCCCCCCCTAACGCCGTCACAGCATGGTCCCCCCAGGAAATCGGGGACTGGCTGCGCAATCCGCAACCTGTACGACATCCTCTACAACAGCGCGAAACTCAAATGGGGTGAAACCAGCCAAAACAGGAAAGCCCTCAACAGGGCAGTCGCGATACAGCGAACCAACCGGTGCACCGTACAGCTCCGCCAACTGCTGCGCTTCAACGAGGCGGCCCCATGCACTGGCACGGAATACACCCGACTAGCCCACCTTGTGGAATGGCCCAAGTGGATCCGTGACCTCACCCTTCTCCCCCCCACGTACTGGCACCGCGCCGATGCTATTGCCATAGGTAGACTCAGGACTTGAGACCGACCGCCAAAATGTCCCACATTTCGTCCGCGACTGGCTACTCCAGGACATGGACCGGCCCGACGAAGTTGCACAAGCCTTCCAATCCCCTGCGGGCACTACCTGGGACACCTACCACTACGATGAAGACATACAAGCCCGCTGCGACCGCAGCCTACGCACACGCGTATCCCCAGGATATGGGGGCGTCTCCCAGGAACTCTGGATCGCTGCATGCATACGAGACAGGGAACGGGTGATCATCAACCTCATCCTACGCACAGGCCTAGTCCCGCCGATACTCGGACGAAAACAGATCTACCTTGCCAAAGCGGATACAGCCCACGGGGTGGTAAACTTAGACCCTGGACTTCCACCCTGGCGCCCCATCACGGTCCAAAGTGCTTTCAGCGGTCGAATCTTTACCGTTATACGGGACTACATCACCCCCTGTATCCCCAACCACGAAATGCAACACGGCTTCCAGCGGGACCGCACAGTTCAGGACGCCGCTGTCCTAACCTCACTCCTTATCGAACGCGCCGAACGCCGGGAGGAAGAACTCTTCCTTATTTCTAAGGACTGCCTCAAATGCTTCGACAGAATCCCAGGCTGGGTCATGGAATACATCTACCGTAAACTCGGTGTCCCCCCCTCCCGCGCCAACTTATGGCCCATTTCCTTGGGGCCAGTCAAATCGATATCCGCACGGCTTTCGGCTGGCTCGATGGCGGCATCCGGGAATTCGGCCTGGGCCAAGGTGCTATCCTAGCGGTCATGCATATTGGATACTATATGGACGTCCTCCTACGCCAGCAATACAGTGGCCTGGACCCTGTCCGCATTGTGCACAGCCAACACCCTCAGGGCACCCAAACCCGCACCATCTACAGCCTCTTATTCGTGAATGACGCCCTCGACATCGCGACCACCTATGCTGGCATACAAGACCGAGCACGCATCTCCAACACATTCACCGGCCAATCCGCGTCCGGCGGAGTATTTGGTGCTGACAAATCCTTCCTCCTCTACCTATCCCACG
>NW_009798413.1:60080-61258 GCF_000520075.1 Aphanomyces astaci
ACCCATTTGGGACGCTATCCCCAAAGCTGAGCCACCCGCCCCACCGGTACTTCGGCAACAAACGCTCCAGTGGGGGCCCCACCCTGCCACCCAACCCCTGCCTCGCCCACTGCCAACCCCATATCGCACGTCCCTACCATACCTCACACACCCACTCGGTCGCACATATTTTGCCCCCACACAGGGCTACGATACAGCAACATCTACAGGGTTGAACTCCGCTCACTCATGGCGCTCTTCACAGACACTGTAACCTTTACCGGCGACTGGATCCGATCGCACCAAGACCCCGATGACACGACTGACCCCACCCTCCGTACAAAACGCCTATTGCTCGCCGAAGCGAACTCCCTTGCCACCCTAGCCCACCAGCTTATTCCCCTTACGAATTATGCGCACCTCATTATCCCAGACTCCTGGGAGCTACGTGATGAACACGACAGGCCGGTCACCGGGGCGACGGCCCCATGGCTGGGTGTAGTGTACGGTCGTCGGGATTGGCCCAAGGTGCAGCCCGAAAACCAGACACCCGCCGGACTATCCAGCCACTCCGACTCCCCACCGGGGACATCTGTAAATGGGACCCCCCTGCCCTCAACTTCTACTGGCGTGCCATCTGCTATACTTTACACGCCAACACCTGAAAACACCGCATACAACCACGCTGGGAGGCCCACTGCCGCACGTGCCCCGATCTCCCTGACATGCAGGAACGCCGATTCACAACTCCCACCTGCCCCAAGGCCGACCCACTATCCCAACACATCCTCCTCGCTACACAAGCGGTCCTTCCACAAGGCTGGCTCCCAGACCAAGACATATACATTCCTGGACATGGCACGACCATAGCGCAACTATGGCCTGGACCACAACGCCCACAATGGAAAACCCGCAGCGGACACCCATCACACCACACGGGTATGTGCATGATCCCCCTTACCGCGCACCGCTGTGTACATGCCCTCCACATGCACCGCCTCCTTGGACCCCCTCGACCAGAATCCCTCATGCTAGCCACCTCCCAGCTATCCTGGGAATCTAACCAGTGCCCAAAGCCGGACTCCCTACTGCCGCGCTGGCTATATCACACCGCCCTACGCTCCACCCCCCTGCTTGCACCACGCGACTTCTGGTTTGGTCAGTGGATGGGCGGCCCCAATGGTGCTACTTTTCAGGGC
>NW_009798414.1:0-3376 GCF_000520075.1 Aphanomyces astaci
AGCTAACTTTATACGTCACGTATTACAATAACTTTGAATGTTAGCGTTGCCTTCATGGGAAGTACGAATGACGCACAATGGAAAGTGTTTGCCATCAAGGCAAGTGATGGCAACCTCAACAGCGTTTATGACTTCACTACTACACTGGACTTGCTCGTGCCAGTCGTACTCATACCGCGAATTCCTGCTGTGCAAGCATCTTGTGCATGATTACATGTCGATGAACGAATATTCTGTTAGTCCCGCGATACAAGGTTCGACAGGTTGTTCCTCCCGTGTGAGTGTTTCCATCCACCATGGAAGACATACACGGCTCGACCTGGGTTCAGAGCCCGAATTACAGGATAACGTACTCAACAGGACAAGCGACCTTAATGTGCGTGAAGTGCGTCGTTTGGACGAGGCGCACTGCAAGAGTCGGCGAATTCAATGGATAGTCAGTCTTCTAAAAATATCGCGGTGGTTGAGTGAGCATGCACGTGACCTCGAGCATGCCCCACTGCAACTAGCCAAGATACATAAGGCCCTTCTCGCTGCGGAAGCATTGGCAGACAGGCTGTTGATGTAGTTCAAAACCAGCGAAATAGGCAACACACTACGAAGGTACAGTGCTCTATGAACCACACGAGTAAATAGAGTCCTACGATTCATATATCACTATGTGTAGCTACTGCCAACTATATCCTAGTCGTCACGAACAGTATGGCCTAGTCCCTACAAGTGGCACCTAGGTTATATAGTAGTATGTAGTGGTGTGTACTAGTACCTCGTCGATTACCCCAATGTTCAATAGGACGAAATAGTTTCAACTAGGATACATTAGAAAGCAATTGTGATATGTAAATACAATAACTACTTATTGGCACTCTTAACCGTTCTACGCTTCGCGGCGGCTTGCTAAACCGTCAAACGCTTCTTTGGCGATGGGGGTTCCACTACACCCTCCTCGCTGTATTCGTGTTCGTTTGGTCCCGCTGCTGCTTGTCGCTCGTTCGTCAGGTTACGCATGGCATGGCCCGAAAAGACTTGGTCATCATCGACGCCACGCTTCTTAAAAAGAAGATCGAGCAAGAGTCATCTACCAATCAAGCTTAAGAAGTATGAACTTTTAGCCAATTAGACTAATGTCGGATAGGATTGTCGTGTTCGCCAAGTTATTCATACAAAATTGCTCAAAACCAGGAGAAGGACATTGTACGAATGAAAAAAGCCATCCATGAGGACGGGGGCATCGCAATCGGTTTCTTCGTACATAACAATAAGTTACTAAGTTACCAATAAACTCAACTGTTAGTACTAAAGCCGTAGGTAGGGGAGCATACTAGTAATGAGCTTCCCTTTAGATACAGTAGGGGGAATAATACTTGGCTCGCAAAAGGCAATAACGTAAAAGACCAATTTTAGATAATTTTTTGTAGGCGTCGAAGTAGAATGGGCATAACTTTTGAGTCCGTTACGATATTTGAGTTTTGAGTAGTGATTCCAATATACAAGACGCCCCGTTTTGACTTCATAATCGAATTATGAATTTAGAGATGAACTTCACCGGTAAATTTGTTACTTTCTAGCATTTGTACTCACATTTTGATAACCAATTTAGGATAACTTTTTTTTTATCTTGAAGTATGTATGCGGCGGAGCATTGAAATTCTGTGGTTAAGGTAAGTGGTTACAACAGGTTTCATATAACTTATACAAGGGTATTCTTTTATAGAGTTATATTTCTGTTGAGGAAGTACAGGGAACGACGCTGATTAGTGCCGCGGGAAATTGGCACAATTAATTTTTGAATTAGCCAATCAAGTAACTCTATTTCACGAACTGATTTATGATTGGTAAATATATTTCGCGGCAAGTTTGAATGAAAGTTGATTGCCTGGCAACTCCACAAATCGATTCCCTGCTAGACCAGGTGTCACCAATGGAACCTAAGAGCATCCAGCATCGTCCAAGGCCGTTCATTGCCCAAAAGCTGCAGGCTGTAGTCACTGCCCAGGCTACAGGCGTGCGCGAGGCTGCCCGCCAGCTCGGATACGCGGAGCGTACCGTACGCCTGTACCCACGTACAGGAGTAGTCGAAGCTGGCTTCCTTCGAAGGCTCGAAGACACGAAAGAAGAACACCGGTAACTGTGGTGCGAAACCGATCCTCCCGGCTGCTCATGCGCTGGTGACGTACATGAAGGACCTTCGACGCCACGAGCTCGCCGTCACATCGTCACACATCATGCAGTTCCTGCGCGAAGACAACATGGAGTGGATCGTCAACTACATGGCAACACGCAAAGAGGTCTACAAGTCGCTGCCCCGGTTGCTGCAGCGGTTTGCGGACCGCCATGGTTTCTCGAAACAGCGAGTTTGTCGTCAGAAGAAGACACAAGAAGACCTGGAGTCCGCCTGCTTCCTCTTCGGCCAGCTGTTCCACGACACCTACCCGGACTTGTCGCCGGATTGCCTGTACAATGCGGATGAAACTGGCATCTACTTTGACATGTGCCCAAGCTCGATATGGGCCGTTCGTGGTGGCGGCTCCTACGTTGCCAATTCGGAGACCCACTCGTACCGGATGACCGCGTTGTTGACGGTCCGTGCCGATGGTCTCATATTGCCGATCCTTTTTGTCATCCGAGGCGAGCCTGGCGGTGTCATTGAGACGAACGAGTTTAACGAGTACCCAGGTCACTTCTACGCGATGCAGAAGAAGGCGTGGATGAACGGTGATGTATGGAGGTACTATCTGCGGGATGTGCTTGTCCCCATTTATTGAGAACCCATCGGTTCTTTTGGTTGACAACTTTGACTCCCACGTTGCGGATGAGAGCGAACGCATTGTCGGTGACGAGTTGGGTAGTGAAATTTGCGCACTTCCTCCAAACAGCACATCGCACTGCCAGCCATTGGATGTTTCTCTTATGGGTCCGTTTAAGCAGCACTTGCGTGATCTATGGGTTATCACCCAAAACACTGCCACGACTACAAAAGAAAAGCGAATCGTGATGTTTGAACGCGCCATTAAGGCATGGGACATGATCACTGAGGAAGAAGTACGTGCTAGCTTCGTGAAGGCACTGCCAAAGCAAGCTTAGTGTGTAACAAATTGAATACAGAATGTTTATGTCAAATGTATGTTATTTTTTTGCCCCATTTTGACTTGAAATCAGTCAAATCGCCCCCCCCCTGATGCCATTAGGGGGGAGTCGATCTATAATATTGCCGCCAAGAGTCTTTGTATTAAAGTCTAGGGGTCCCATCCCAGAATGATCTTGGATTTCTACAACACGAGAACACCTTTGCCCTTTCGCACCGGCTTATCTTCCCGAATGGTACATTTAGACCAGAGGCCGCCCCGGTGGAAAGCCAGTGCTTGGGATGGTGGAG
>NW_009798414.1:5110-35360 GCF_000520075.1 Aphanomyces astaci
GACCGCGTTGTTGACGGTCCGTGCCGATGGTCTCATATTGCCGATCCTTTTTGTCATCCGAGGCGAGCCTGGCGGTGTCATTGAGACGAACGAGTTTAACGAGTACCCAGGTCACTTCTACGCGATGCAGAAGAAGGCGTGGATGAACGGTGATGTATGGAGGTACTATCTGCGGGATGTGCTTGTCCCCATTTATTGAGAACCCATCGGTTCTTTTGGTTGACAACTTTGACTCCCACGTTGCGGATGAGAGCGAACGCATTGTCGGTGACGAGTTGGGTAGTGAAATTTGCGCACTTCCTCCAAACAGCACATCGCACTGCCAGCCATTGGATGTTTCTCTTATGGGTCCGTTTAAGCAGCACTTGCGTGATCTATGGGTTATCACCCAAAACACTGCCACGACTACAAAAGAAAAGCGAATCGTGATGTTTGAACGCGCCATTAAGGCATGGGACATGATCACTGAGGAAGAAGTACGTGCTAGCTTCGTGAAGGCACTGCCAAAGCAAGCTTAGTGTGTAACAAATTGAATACAGAATGTTTATGTCAAATGTATGTTATTTTTTTGCCCCATTTTGACTTGAAATCAGTCAAATCGCCCCCCCCCTGATGCCATTAGGGGGGAGTCGATCTATAATATTGCCGCCAAGAGTCTTTGTATTAAAGTCTAGGGGTCCCATCCCAGAATGATCTTGGATTTCTACAACACGAGAACACCTTTGCCCCTTCGCACCGGCTTATCTCCCCGAATGGTACATTTAGACCAGAGGCCGCCCCGGTGGAAAGCCAGTGCTTGGGATGGTGGAGTATGTAGCCTAGGACCGCCCCTCACCTCTCGGAGAGTTTAAGACGAACACTTGTCTCGATGGCGGCAAAATCAAAAATGAGGCTTCAGAATTCAACAGCCAGGGAAGGACTGTTGTTGATAGCACCGTTGAACGTCCTGTCGCATGTTTCTAGAAAATCCACTAGTACTAAGCATACTATTAGTAATACTAAAGATTCTGCGGCTGGAGACCATCGACCCAATCCGTATTTTCAAAAATTTGTCTTGATGTGACTATATAATAGAATAGATTTTCCCAAAACAAATTCCTTGCATTCTTCTTGATTGTCACAATGAACACGTTACACATTCGTGTTTCAAAATCGTGCTGGACTCAACGCACTCCATGAATCCGTGTTCTCTATGAACGGTAGAGCAGTAAAGTTGAGCCTTTGCTGATTTTTATCTTTAATATCTATAACCTGTATAATCTAATATTGTAATGCTAAATTCCAATCCATCCATCTGTTCTATTTTGGGATGACCTGACACGTCATTGGTCAGTGCAATATCCAATCACAACGATAATTGGCGGCACTATTCAGCGTCGTTCCCTGTATGTCCACCGAGTTTAACTCTCCACACAACCTCCGATCCAACCCAATGTGGCCCGCGTCGACTAGGGTACTGCAAACCCAATCTTGTATGACTATTATCAATGCCTTCTACGCGGAATGATCAGCATTATATGAGAGAGGTTTTGACTCGAACAAATAACGCGGTATGATTGGGCAATACAAAGTTATCCTAAATTGGTTAACATGCCAAACACACCATTGCTAAAACTTGATAACCTTTGCTAATCCTTAAAATATATATCTAATTGTTACAGGTGTAGTCACACAATAATCTCATAACGTGGCCGACCATTGATGTGCCGATTTTCCCGTATTTTGTTTCTTGATTATTTCCATCAGTTTTTCTGTTATACCTATGATACATACCTTGTTGGAAAGATTATTTCAAGCACTTTTACCTACTGTACTCCCAACAATGATAGATTTAAACAGTGTCAAGCTGGCAAAATAAATTTCGCAAACATATCACTTTACACTATCGACCATTGATGTGCCGATATTTATACTTGAAGTAAGTATCGAAATCAAGATGGGTGATATTTCTTCGACGAACAGCATAAAATTAAATGATAAAGGCTTATTACATTGCGAAAGGTATAATATATTGAGGGTTTGTACTGTTGTTCCAAAGCCGTGCGTTATATTCATCAATGACAACCAGGGCGTGTTCGACAACATGATCGCTCCACGACCGACGTGACAAACAAGAACGTTTGACAAGAGTCATAATTGTATTACGCAACTTCATTTACATGATTTACGATAACTCCAGAATGACTTCGTGATCGTGCGAGCAGCGAAGAACGCATTACGTAATATAATCACAAGATGTAGGCCAACTCAAGTACGACTACATCATCGTTAGACCGTCAAAGCGATAAACAGAGCGTTTGACATAAGTTATAATCTCACTACTCACAGTCAAATTCATTCACAAGATTTACGTTTACTAGAGTACGACTACATGATCGCTCGAGCAGGAAGCGACAAAATAGAACGTTTGACAAGAGTCACAATCTCATTACGTGACTTCATTACACCAACTCGAGTACGACAACTTAATCGTTAGACTATCAAAGTGATTGACAAAATTTACGTGCATACACCCAGATTTGATCTCTCTCATTTAGCAATTTTCCTCCTGGTGCCCCATGGCGGGTACCTGCGGCGTAATGTTCGTCACCACCAAGTGTACCTGCGTTCGTTTTGTACCCTGTTACTGTAAAACTTCTCTACAACGGAGGTAGGTGGGGGCAGAACAATGGTTAACCAGTGAAGATTAGTGTTCGAGGTGGGCACGATGCCTGAGGGAAGTCTGAATCAGCTGGCAACTAACTAATAATTAATAGAACTTTCATTAGCGTCTGTTGACTTTATTTACAAATGTTAACCACAGTTAATTAAAATCAATGAAATTATTTGTTTATAGATCTAAATCACACAATCTTCCACATTATTTTCGGCTTGGCGAGTAGCCTTCTTCTTGCGCTTGGGCTTTGCTTCAGCTTGAGCTTGCAGTTAGTCGTGGAAATCTGCCTTGAAAAACTTACCGCTCACGGTGAACGTCTTTCTCGTCGCGCTTTTTCGCTTCTTTGTTGGCGGGAGAAGTAGCACATGATCACGAACACTATCAACCCTTTTCTGCCACGTCTTATTGACCCCAATATCGGCAACTTCAGACGGCTTGAAAAGAGACAGGCGGTACAACATCTTGTTCAACGATGGGGGGTATAGTCCGGTGCACAAAAAGCCGTTTGCAATCACTGATTGGTTCGTCGATTGAGCCCAGACTCGACAAGCGATTTCGATGGAGCGCTGCTTGCTGATACATGTGGACACGTCAGTCCACATGGTATTCTCAATCGCTATCGGAAGGCCTGCTTGAAGGGCCTGAAGACTGTAACATCCAACGGCTGGAATAGATGGGTTGCATTGACGGGTAGGAGTTGCAGCAAAATAAATTCAACAACGTTGCCTCTGCTTGGATGTACTCCGAGTGGTGCGACGAGCATCCATACAAAATCAACAAAATGGGGCGTTGAGTTGATTCCGGGATACTTGAGTTGAGCATCGCCAGCCATTTCCGACAAATGAAAGAGTTCGTCTAGTCTTTTTCCGACGATGTGAAAGTGGTACCAGGGATACTGAAGCTGTCGCACGCCTCCGTAGATACTCGGTCACCGGGGAGCACAAACAATGGTGGTATCTTGGTTCCGTCCGCGGAAACACATGCGACAATGGTGACATGCGCGGATGGAGTTGATGCCTCCCCGAAACACGTGTTTTGTAATGCGATGTACGACAACTTTCTTTGCTGCCTTTGATGGCGCGAAGCTTGTTTCGTTCATGTTGAAAATTCTCCCAGGGTCCATGTTTATGAGCGCGATGGACGTGGACAACTCTCGAAAGAACTCCTCGATGGCCGGATGATCAACACCGTTCCGTGGTTTGCCGAGCACTTGCGCCTTTGAGACCCGTAGTTCTGGATGGCGGTCGAGGAACCGTTTTGTACCACCCGGTGGATAGGTTCGTCGCACAATTTTGGTGGTCTTTTGTACAATATGATGACATCCAATTGGATGGCCATCACGTTCCATGGCAAGAATCCACGCGACGAGATCGTCTTCAAATTGCCTTGGCAGGTGTGGCACGCGTCCCATCGTGACCAGTGTGTCGTTGTTTACGCTGTTGATTGTATCAGCCACATGCTTACGAAGCGTACGCGGAGGGATGTCATACGCTTTCGCCGCTGTGGACACTGTGTGCGTTTTGGCTAGCACTTCTTGGACGGCAATACTCATGGTGTCGTGCGAGTACAGCGTTCGTGGTGGCATTTCAATTCAAAATCGTCAACCTTTCAAACACTATACTTTTTCCCTCCATCATATTTCATAGTTCAATTTGACAAGAGGTTTGTTTTGTCCAATTAGATACGAAAGGCAATGCTATTGGTAGAAACATGTTGGCCGATCAATGAACAATCGGCACATCAATGGCTTGTCACACAACCTATAATTTTCTGAGACCTCTTGAAATAAAAAGGGTCGTGGATGGTTTTGACCACTGGAAGTTATCTTAAACTGGTTTTTTACGTTACCCTCATAAACTGTCGCAAACTCGTACCTTGAATGAAACACACGATCATACTTAACGTTAGAGGTGTCGTCGACACAGCCCACTGATCAAAAGCATGAAATTATATCCGTTAACGTTACTCTGACAATGCACTCCAAGGTCAAGCGGCTTAATGCAGCAGTGACACGTATCCATCGTCTGCAGTTGCTGTCTGGTGCTTCTTGGCTACGACCACGACCAGCGCAGCCATTCCACAGAGGCCAACCATAACCAACGGACTTGAAAACGCTTGGGCGAACGCCATCGCGGGTGCCGGCCCTTGTTCCGTGCATCGTTTAATCGTCGAACCGGGCACAACGGCGCAGTTATACGCCGTCTTCTTGGCGCAGCACGCCAGATCCGTCGCCTGGTCCAAGTAATTCGTCGTGGGGGTGGTCGCATTGGACGGGAACACCATCGCGCCCCCACAAGCTTGAAACGGCGCCGGGTTTTGGGTGTTTCCAGGCGTAGGCCACGTATTCGCGCACGCGTCCTTGATAAAGCGCCCCTGGTCGGACATTTCGTTCGAGTTGAGTCGGGGGACGTCGCAGTTAGTGAGCGCAAACACGCGTGAGATGCCTGCAAAGAGCGCCGGTCGTTTCTCTCTGATGTCGTGGTGAAACCACAAGTCGCACGTTGCCGTGACGGACGTGACCTCTTCGTTGCGCAATTTCAACGCAAATGCTTTGGCAAACGTGACCTTGGGGATTCCATTTGGTTTGGTCCATACTGGCGTCGTCGACGTTGTTTCAGTAGCCCCGTCGTACTTCCACTTGCACGCCAGCGCATTCAATTTATACCCATTCAGTTGGCTCGCGGTGATAGTGACAGCGTTCGCATCGACGTTGGACGATGTGGATTTGCTAAACTCGTTCTTGTCCGTGTCAAAGTTGAATGTGGCGATGCTAAAGTCGGAATTCTTCACGTTGCACCCGTCGTTGGCCCATAGGTTAGTGAACCACGCGTTGAAGTCAGCATTCGCAGCGCCAATGAGGACGTTTTCCGTAACCCCATCGTTGCTCGGTCCGGCTTGGACGACACCAGCCAAGAAGACCGACATGATGGCAAGGCCGACGCGCATATTGCACTGGGGTGACTGCTTTTCCAGGCGACAGGGTGAAAGGTCGCGGACGTTTTCGAAACGAAAACAAAACCGGATAATAACGTAGGTATCCGGACGATTGTTGTGGGGCTGCGAAAAGATTTGCAATTTTCATCGATCAGCAAGATGGAAGACATTGGGCTTAGTACCGCTGTGGACATTGAAGATGTGAGCATGCTTCCTGAGGTACGTCATGGCATCATCATGTGCATGCTCGTTGTATATCGTCATGATCATATCAACATGCAGAAGCAAGAACAGGAAGACGACATGTTCTCCAAGTTCAAGACGCTGGAACGCCACTTGGAGTTCCTCGACATCCAGGAAGGGTATATCAAGGACGAGATGAAAAACTTGAAGCGCGAGTTGATCCGCGCCAAGGAGGAAGTGAAGCGCATTCAGTCCGTGCCGCTGGTCATCGGTCAGTTTTTGGAAATGGTCGACGCCAATTACGGCATCGTCGGGTCCACGGCCGGTTCCAACTACTACGTCCGCATCCTCAGGTTCGTGTCTCGTCCCTCACATGGCTTTCTCATTCTTCTACGTCTTCTTCTCCACGCAGTACTTTGGATCGCGAGCGCTTGAAGCCCAACTCGTCCGTCGCGTTGCACCGCCATTCGCACGCCGTCGTGGCGATCTTGCCTCCAGAATCAGACTCGAGCATTCAAATGATGCAGATGGAAGAGCGTCCAGACGTGTCGTACTCGGACATTGGGGGCATGGACATCCAGAAGCAAGAAGTCCGCGAAGCCGTGGAGCTCCCATTGACACACTTTGACCTGTACAAGCAGATCGGGATCGATCCACCGCGCGGTGTGCTCATGTACGGTCCCCCCGGCACGGGCAAGACCATGCTGGCCAAAGCCGTGGCCAACGCCACCACCGCGTCCTTCATCCGGGTGGTGGGTTCTGAGTTCGTCCAAAAGTATCTCGGCGAAGGCCCGCGCATGGTGCGCGACGTGTTCCGTCTTGCCAAGGAGAACTCGCCGTGCATCGTGTTCATCGACGAAGTGGACGCCATCGCGACCAAGCGCTTCGACGCGCAGACCGGCGCCGACCGCGAAGTCCAGCGCATCCTGCTGGAACTGCTCAACCAGATGGACGGGTTCGACCAAGCGACCAACGTCAAGGTAAAACCCCGAACCCCCAAAACCCCGAAACCCCGCTGAATGCTCCAATTTGTAGGTGATCATGGCCACGAACCGCGCCGACACTCTGGACCCCGCCCTCCTCCGCCCCGGGCGGTTGGACCGGAAGATCGAGTTTCCTCTGCCCGATCGCCGCCAGAAGCGGCTCATCTACCAAGCATGCACGGCCAAGATGAACTTGGGCGATGAAGTCGACTTGGAGGATTACGTGAACCGCCCAGAGAAGATTTCGTGCGCGGACATCGCGTCCATCTGCCAGGAAGCTGGGCTTCAAGCAGTTCGGAAGAATCGGTATGTGATTCTGCCCAAGGATTTTGACAAGGGATACAAGAACGCCATCAAGCGCGCCGACACTACGTTCGAGTTCTACCACTAAGTCAGCTACTAGTACTACTAGGCCTACTAGTGCCTTTAGTTGGTCAACTTATTAAGCATAGTAGTAGTCATCACCATGTTACGAATCCTGAATACGGATTCGAAGGATTGACAAGATTCAGTATATACAATACCAGCGAGCTCTAGAAGGTTACACTTAATATGTAGGGTCATGCCCGATATATATATATTGCACAGCCAAGTGTACAGGAAACCCCGAAACCCCTTGACCTCGATGGAATTCCCCAACCCCGAAACCCCCAAACTTAGGAGTTTATCCGCACAACCCCGAAACCCCTTCGAGCAAATATGACCAACATTCATGGCACTGCTATTCACTAGGAAACCCCGAAACCCCGAGGCTTTGACTTAGGTTAATGGGCTAATTCGGGTAGATTTGCGCGCCGTCTTTGGTCCGCACGACTTTGACAAAGTAGGTCGGTGGGAGCACCCCTTTGTCGCCGATACCTGCACATAGCAGCACGTTGTTGTCGGATCGAAAGAACGGGATGCCGTCGGCGATGGCGGCGGCCACGTCCACGTAGATCTTGAGTTGGGCCGACGTGCGCATGCCACTGATCACGTCGGTGGACTCTCCCGCTGCAAAATGAATGTGATTGCGAGCCATGCGACAGAGTCCGTGGTGTACAATCGACTCCCAGTGCCGAAAGTACGTTCCATGGATGCAGATTAACCCTTGTTGGGCTTCGTCGAGCGTGATAGGAACCAACAGGTCGCTGTCCTGAACGGCCTTGATCGTGTGTCCCTGGTTCGCTCGGATGCGCCATTTCGACGTGTCAGGATCACTCGTGTCTAATGCAAATCGCTGCTTTTTGCAGTTGCGGACCACACGTTGAATGTCGTCGAGGGTGGCGCCATGGACCTGACGGAGTGCCATCATCGACGTGAGTGGGATGAATCCATCGCTCGAGATGGGAAGCTTTAGTTCCACAGCGCCGTGACGAAGCACCCACGTCATCGCCTTGGAGAGGCGCGTGTCCGCCGGGGAAGGTGCGTCGGACGACATGGAGCGTTGAAAAGTGCTTACAATAACAAGATGAAACTTGGAGTGGATTGAGTGATGGTAGTAACAATATCTCACCAACGGATTCATAATAGATATTTTGAAAACGTTTTGACTTGTTCAGGATATCATAATGGTGAGATATTGTGATGAGTTTGGGTATATATTGACCGATTCTGCATTGCCGATGTCCTCGTTGGAAGCATCAACATGAAAGGCCAACGACGTTTGATTCCGCAGTATGTCAAGGTAGTTGTGGGAACGACCCTGGTTGCTGTTGGAGGTAGATGACGTTCCCCATATACATGCATGATAACCTCTCTGTCTCCCTTGCAGGTCTTGTCGCTACACATATCGACACCGTCCCGCAAACTGGCCGGAAGCGCGTGATGTTCCTCAATCGAGGTGGGTCTGCACTGCCAATCCCTGTGGTGATCAGCAGTCTGTGCTTAGAGATGGAGCGTGAGCTGGGGGATCAAACGTTCAAGGCCATCTTGGCCGAGCATGCAGGACGCATCCTGCCTCCCACACACCCAGTACTCGTCCGTTGAACCTCCCTATCATATCTGACTCGCCTTAGAAAGCGAAAATGGTCAAGTACGTGGGCCAACGCATAGCCAACGCAGCCAAGCAGAACGACTTCAAGTGGGAGTTCGTCACCATCGACTCTCCCGAAGCCAACGCGTTCTGCATCCCAGGCGGGAAAGTGTGTGTGTTTACTGGCATTTTCAAGGTCTTCCCTATATATATATATATACCTGAATATATCTCAACACATTGAATTAGACGCTGCGAAACGAAGATGGACTGGCTTCTGTCATGGGCCATGAGATAGCCCATGCAATTGCCCGTGCGTATATAGTCGTATATGATGATATGTACTTGGCCATATTGAATGAGTTAGGACACAGCGCTGAGCAAATGTCGATCAGTGCCGCGTTGTTCCCGATCTTACTTCTCCTGCCGCCAGAAACCTTTCATCTTGCTCGCTTGGTACTATCTACTATAGTATGTACTACTAGTAACATACTAAATGTAACGTTATAGGCGTTTAATTTGGGAGTAAATCTCCCGTTTTCACGCAAACACGAGCTCGAGGCTGACGCGATTGGGTAATATATATATATATATATATATACCTCAATGGTTTGATATATTTACCTATCGTGTAGATTGGATCTGATGGCTCGAGCTTGCTTTGACCCCCGCGCCAGTCCCCAGGTTAACTCAGTACACTCCAGTGTCATGTTCATTTTGGCTTTTAGATGTTTGAGGACTGGGAAAAGCAACACATTGGAAGTTCCCTCACGTATTTCTCGACGCATCCCCCCAATGCCGAGCGATACACGCTCTTGAGGTAGTTCTTCCTATATATATAATATATATATATATATATATATATGTATATATGTATATATATTATTGATGCTAAATGGTTTCGTAGGGAGAAAATGAAGGGACCGTTGACGTACTATAAGCAACATTGCCTCGACCTCCAACACCACTTTCGTCGACATGTTTAAATATTTTAATATTAGTTTCTAATATTAACAAAGTATTTGTTCAAATGGGGGTCAAAATTTCAGGATTTTTCAATATTTTGGAAATCTTCAAGTGCGTTTTCTCGCCATCACGTTTATAGGATATCAAGTTGTGATGGACGACGGCATCAACGTGGAATAATGCATATATCTTTGCTTGATTCAACCTAGTTGATATAGTAGAATTAAATTACATTAAATTACTGAGTAATATAGTGCATATTTAATGTGAATAACATACCTGACCTTGAACCGACTGGGATATCGAACAATACCGGATACGTTATCCGGATAACCTCCCCACGTGTGTGGTGGACTGTTATTCCCAACTCGTCTCAAGCGAAGTCGTTGCGGAAGAGCGAAGAAGCGTCGCGATGGTGTCGTTCGCATCCCCTCTGTTCTGGCAGATTCACTACCTCATCACCAACCTCAGCAAGAAGAACTTCAAGACCAACGTCGCCGAGCTGAACCAGGTACGCCCACCCATCCTCTCCACCCCCTTCCTCATCGACGCCGTGTGCAGCTGGTCGGCCTGTATGGCGAGGACGCCCGCGTGTTCCTGCTCAGCTGCCTGGTGCAAGAGATCGACTTCCGCGACACCAAGAGTCACAAGGACTCATTGAAAGTGCAGCTCCTCACGCATGAGCTTGGCCAGGCGTCGACGCGGCCGAACTTTACCACGTTTTTGTGCCAGGCAATTGACGGCGCCGCGACGTCGACGCCCATCACGGAGGAGTTTCTCACCCAGTTTTGCAAAGTGATCAAGCTCAATTTGGCCCAGCAGATCACCATCGGACTCTCTTTCGCGCAGTCGGAAGTCCGCAGCGTCGCGCTGGAAGCGATCGCGTTTCTCAAGCTCAAGCTGCCCGAGTTGAGCATGGCAGGGTCCAAGCTTCCCCCGGACGTGCTTCATTCCCTCGTGTTCCTTCTGCGCAATGAAGACGCGTTCCAATCGGACTTGGCGCAAACCGATTCGTTCCTCGCCGGGATCGCCGCCGTGCACCCCAACGAGATGTCCAGCCTCGAAATGAAGCCGCTGACGCTGGGCAACCTCGACCACGTGGACTGCATGTTGACGTCCGCGCCGCTCTTGGACTCGCTCATCGACGACGTCGTGGCCGGGTGCTCGTTCTACGAACTCATGGAGGACGTCGGGTACGGCTGTACGTCGTCTCCCAAAGTGTTTCGCAGTTTGCTGGCCGAAGCCGGTCTAGACCACTCGCCTTCCATCGCCCCAGGTCAAGTCGCGGGGATGCTGTCCATGTTGACACGAACGTACAAGGGCCATCAAGCGAACGTCGAGCTCGGCGCGGTGTTGCTGTCCAACTTGCCGAGCTACGAAGGCAGCGTCGAGAACTTGCAGCCCAAGCTGGACACATGGAACATGGACGTGATCGCGGACGTGTTCCAGAAGGATTACCCGTCCATCAAGTGGCTCAAAGTGCAGGAAAAGCTGGATCGCGAAGACCTGGTCGTGGACTCGCCCGCTCGTTTCCGCGTGCTTTTGAGTAGCTTTCAGCGCATCTCGCACTCCAAGTTCAAGCTCCAGACTCTCTTCCGGCCTTGGAAGTACAAATCCGTCCAACTGGCGGTGGTGAAAGCGGCGATTCAGTCGCCCCCCGAAGTGCTCAGTTTTGCCGACAGCGTCAACAAGCTGAGTCCATTTGAAGGCGCGGACGCATCCGGCGTGCCGAAGAACGGCGTGTGGTTCTCTCTGGACATTGTAGAGACGCTGATTTCGCTGTCGGAGACGGACGGGTACGCCGCCGTCAAGGACCTGCTGGACGCCGCCAAGACCCAGTGTCCGGATGTGCTCATCGCGAACGTCGCCCACGCCACATCTCGGTGGAACGGCCTCAAGGAAGAGGTATTCTGCGACCTCTTTGGGCTGTACGTAGCCGGCTCCCGCGCCAACGCGGCGCTGATCGTCCGCCATCTGTACACGATCGCGCCTAAATTGGTTCTCTTTGCCTGTGTCAAAGTATGGATCGCTGCGGCTTCGAACGGCCCGGGGGGTTGTCTGGCGCGGCTGTTTTCGCTGCTGAAAAGCACGGGAGATGCGTACGCGGCCGTTCTGCACTCCAACTATTACTCGTTGGCGATCAATATGGCGGTCGTGGGCGCCAACCACGACGTTTTAGCCCTGGAAACGTGGCTTCTCGAGCGCCTCAAGACATCTCTGCTGCCATTCGCCACCAGTGTGATCGCGTACCTCCATCGACACGCGAGCCGCGCGATCCCGAAAACCCAACTGACCCCCGCTACGAGCCACATGTTTACACTGGAATCGCTGGGTGTGATCGCCAAGTGTCTGCTGCATGTCGTGGCACTGCCGCCGTACTTGGTGGCTGAAGTCAAAGCCATCGTGGTCAAGACAACTACAGCGCAGACGGACGACAAGAGTGTGCCGCCGCCGCCGCTGCCCCCCCCGACCCCCCCCCCTTCCTCTGTCAGTGTCGAAATGATTGAAGAGCAAGCGAACGCGTACTTTCAGCAGATTTACACTAGCGAGCAAAACATCAACGACGTGGTAGCCATGCTCAAGCGGTTCCAGTCGTCGAAGGATGACACGGAGCGCCAGATCTTTGTGTGCATGATCCACAACCTGTTTGACGAGTACCGGTTCTTCCCGCGGTACCCCGAGACGGAGCTGCGCATCACGGGCGTCCTCTTTGGCAAGCTCATCGAGCACCAGGTGCTGCCGTCCACGTTTCTGCAGACGGCGCTGCGCCTCGTGCTCGAAAGCCTGCGTGAGCCCACGGCGTCCAAGTTCTTCTTCTTTGGCGCGTGTGCGCTGCAGCAGTTTGTGCCGCGGCTGCGCGAGCTGCCTGCATATTGCATGAACTTGGGCCAGATTGCCCACCTTCAGCATGCACTGCCCGAGATTATGCGCCAAGTGGCTCAAGTCACGAGGAACTTGGACACGAGTACTAGTAGTACTACTAGTAGTACGAGCCCCCCCGACGGGGCTGTTGTTGCCACGGCCACCAGTACTACGAGCCCCAAGAAACAACCACCGCCGTCCCCCAAGATCGTCGTGGCGCCGCCGCCTGCCGCGCCCGCCATCATGGACGTCGGGCACATCTTTGGGGCCGAGTATGCGACACTTGACGAAACTATCGACAAGGAGGGTGATGATATTGTCGAGCCCGAGCCGTCGATCGTGGACCGGCTGCACTTCATCGTGAACAACATGAGCATTTCGACGCTCGAAGGCAAGTTGGCCGAAGTTCGGCACCTTTTATCGCCAGAGTACTTTGGCTGGTTTGCGCAGTACTTGGTGGGCAAGCGCATCGCGACGCAACCCAACTACCACGCCGTGTACCTGATCTTTATGGAAAAGATCCACCAGCCCAAGCTCGAGACTGCCATCTACAAGACGGCGCTGCGGCACGTCCACCGCCTGCTGGTGTCGGGAACGATCACCACCAACTCCCAGCAGCGCTCTTTGCTCAAGAACTTGGGCAGTTGGATGGGGCTTATGACCCTCGGACGCAACAAAGCGCTGCTCCAGCGTGATTTGGACCTGAAAGAGCTGCTATATGTCGGGTACGAGACGGGCCACCTCATTGCCGTCACGCCCCTCGTGGCCAAGATCCTCGAAGGATGCAAAAAGTCCAAAGTGTTCAAACCGCCCAATCCGTGGATCATGGGTCTTATCCACGCCATGTCGGAGCTGTACAACGTACCCGACCTGAAACTGAATCTCAAGTTTGAGATTGAAGTGCTGTTCAAGTCGTTCAAACTCAACGTTGAAGACCAAGTCAAAGCCAATTTGCTGCACACTCGCGGCCCGCCGCCCCGCCACGGCAACCCCGACTTCAACATCAAAGTGGACAAGACCACCAGTGCTCCCAAGCCCAGCACCCCCAAACAACCCCCCCCCATCGCTTCCTCCATCTCTTCGACGCCCCCCAAGACCCCATCCGGACCCGTCTCTGAATCGACCGTGATCCCCAATCTGGCATCGTATGTGTCTGTAAACCCAGACCTGCCGCTACATCATGTGAATCTGCGGCGACTGGTGCCGCTGGCCGTGGACCGCGCCATCCGCGAAGTGATTACCCCCGTCGTGGAGCGCAGCGTGACCATTGCATGCATCACGACCCGGGAAATCATCCTCAAGGACTTCGCCACGGAAATGGACGACGTCAAGATGCGCAAGGCGGCGCACGTGATGGTCGCGTCCTTGTCGGGGTCGCTGGCGCTGATCACGGCCAAGGAACCGCTCCGCAACTCGATCGCCGCGCACCTCCGCGCGCTCCTCCCGACCAGCGAGCCGCACCAGGTGGACCATGTGGTGAATGTATGCGCCAGTGAAAACACAGACTTGGGCTGCATGCTCATCGAGAAGGCGTCGTCGGAGAAGGCCATGCGCGATATCGACGAGGCGCTCGCCCCCGCGTACGCCGCCCGCCGCCGCGGCGCCAGAGACGTCCACACTCCCCCCCATGTGTTTGAAGGAAGCGTGTCGCCGCCGCCGTCGCTCCCGCCCATGTTCCTCCCGTCGTCCACTGGAATCCTTCCGCTCCAGTGGATGGTCTACGAGGCCTTCCAGCGCATCCCCCGCCCCACCACCCTCAACACAACCGAGTCGTCTTCTCTTGTGAGTGGCGGTCTCACTGTCCAGCTGGCCCTGGAGCGATTTGCGGGTCTGATGGAGAAGTTTGAAGGGTTTGTGCAGCATATTGTCCGCCAAGCGACCGCCGCCCAGCGCGATTTGCCGCCGCTGCTGTCGCTGCCCCATGACAGCGACGTGTTTGCCATCCTCCGCGACGTCCGATCCGTCGGGCAGGCGGTGAAACCCGGCTTGCGCGAAGAAGCATGCCTCAAGATTGCAAATCGCATCGTGAAATGCATGTACGAGCTGGGAAAAGGCCGCGGGGACGAGCTGTTTCTGGACATCCTCGTGAGCTCCCTCGATATGCTGGCGGCATCCTGCGACAGCCTCAAGAAGGAAGTGGTCCGGTGGATTCTATCCATGCCTGTGGAAGACAAGCTCAAGCTGCACTGCGAGATCTTGATTGCCCTCGTTCGGCTAAAAGTCGTCGAAGTGTCGGAGTTTGACGAGTACCTGACCCGCAACATGGAGCGCACGGGCCTCGCGATCGAGTTTGCCGTGTACGTGGTGCGCCAGTGTCTATTCTTAGAACATGTGACACTTTTCCACCAACTGCCGCTGACACTTGAAGCCCTCGAACGTATCGTCGAGCGACACGGGGGGGGGACCCCCGGCAATAAGAACATTGCGATCCTGTCCAATTTGCTCGATCAGGCCAAGAAGCAACCGCAACTGAAAAAGCAACCAGTACCGCCGCCAACCGCCATCGCATCCGCCCCGACGACCAAGGGAGCTTCGATCGATCAAGCCGCCGCGTTTCGGCACACGGTGAGCAACGCCATGGAGCACTGGGTGGCACTTGTGAGCGACCCCAGCACCAACCACACCAAGATGCACTTGCAGTTCGTGTCGATGCTCAAGCAGTTTGGCCTGCTCAAAGATGAAGACACGATGGGGCTGTTGTTCCAGTGCGCCGTGGATATCTGCGTCGACGTGTGCGTCAAGTCATCTAGTACTAGTACTAGTAGTACTAGTTCCAAAGCCAACCCGTTAAACTACACTGTGATCGACGCGCTTACGCAGCTCATGGTGGTGCTCATCAAGTTCCTCGACCCCCCCGCTTCGTCCCCCAAGGTCATGACGGCCGCCATCGCCGCCATCGTCCATGTCCTCGTGCACTTGCATGACCACCCCACCAAACCATTTGATCAGCGTGTGTTCTTTCGGCTGTTTGTGAACCTGCTCAAGGAACTCACGGTGCAGGAACCTCTGCTGGATGCGATGCAGCTGGGCATCCTCAACACATTTGCAGGCGCGTTGAATACGCTGCAGCCGGCCTACGTACCCGGCTTTGTGTTTGCGTGGACGGAACTCGTGAGCCACCGCTGCTTCATGCCGCTGCTCCTCCGTGCCCGCCACCAGCGCGGGTGGCAGATCCTCCACCGCCTCCTCGTCAGCCTCCTCTCGTTTCTCGAGCCATTTCTCCGCGTGTCGTCCATCGACAATCCCAGCATCGCCGCCTTGTACAAGGGCACTATGCGCGTCGTGCTCGTGCTTCTCCACGACTATCCCGACTTTCTGAGCGAATTCTACCCATCCTTCTGCGACACGTTGCCGCCGACGTGCGTCCAGCTGCGCAATGTGATTCTCAGCGCATTCTCCCGCACCATGCGCCTCCCCGACCCCCTCACCCCCGGCCTGCAAGTGTCGCAGCTGCCTGAAGTCAGCGTCTCCCCGCGTCTGATGCCATCCTGGGGCACCGCCTTGGCCCACAACAACCTCAAGGAGTACCTAGATGAGTTTCTGCGGGCGCCATCGAACCGCGCGTCTGTGTTTCCCCACGACTTGATCGCCAAACTACACTATCAATCACCGAAAGAAGATGGACACTCCAAGTACGCTGTCCCAGCGCTGAATGCCGTGGTGCTGTACCTGGGCAAAGAAGCCATCGCAGACATGGCGAACGAACCGACGCACAAGTTCGAACAGTCTGCCAGCATGGACGTGTTCCGGTTCCTCGCCGAAGAATTTGACATGGAAGGCCGGTACCTGTACCTGTCGGCTATGGCCAACCACTTGCGCTACCCCAACAGCGATACGCACTACTTTAGCTGCGTCCTGCTGTACCTTTTCTCGCACTCGACCAGCCCCCTCGTCAAGGAGCAGATCACCCGAGTGCTGCTGGAGCGACTCATCGCCAACCGCCCGCACCCGTGGGGCCTGCTGGTCACGTTCATTGAGCTTATCCGGAACCCTACCTACAAGTTTTGGGAGCAGGACTACCTCAACTGCTCGGCCCAGATTCGAGACGTGTTTGACGATGTCGCACGGACGTGTATGGGCAATGTGCCGTTTCCCCAGCGCCCTGCTGCCACTCAGATTGACCAGTCGTCGTCGTAGAGATATATATATAGAGGGAAATATCCTGGTGGTTGAGAAATATGTTCTACACTGTTGACCGTACTTGTTACTTCGAAGTAACAAGTACGGTAAAAAAACCCGAAACCCCGAAACCCCTCGAAGTAGTATGGATTGAGAATTAGTGGAGATTCAGAATGAGGGCGGCCCTCACTAATAAATATACCTCGGAAGTATGTGTGATGGCTGAAATTAGAACCCATTAATTGACCGCTCCCACGACGACCTAACCCCTTCGCACCCATTTCAGACAGTTTTGATTGGCCAACGCCACTGAACTTTAAACGTTCACACAAGCAAGAAAAACCTCATCCAAATCACTGGTGAAAGTAGGGTGGGGGAATAGCTCAGGTGGTAGAGCATCGGTTTCTTAACTCAAAGGTCGTGGGTTCGATCCCCGGATTCCCCGGATTATTTCCGCAAGGATTTATCCGTCCCTCCCCTGGGGAATCCGGATAACAAGGGCTGCGTACGAAGACGAGGACCGAACTTCGAAGAAGATCGGTCGAAGCACGAGGTATGAAGCGTTGCGCGAAGTAAAACCGAAGATTACACACCGCCCCTGGTCGAGCAGGCGCGTTACAATTGACGAAGCGGTTCCATAACATGTGGTTCTAGTGTCGGCCCTCGCGGAGGAATGTCTTAAAAAATGATAATCCAAACTCAATTAATCACTGGTGAAAGTAACGATGATAGAGCTCATTACTTGACCGCTCCTACGACGACCTAACCCCGTAGTAATGGGTGTGGTCACTGCTCATTGGATATAATTCATTGTGCTCAGATTCATTTTGTATACACTATACAGTGACTTGCGGTAAAACCCGCGCAGTTGAACTATGTAGGACTAATCAAAAATTAAATAAATTTGAATTTGTGCCGAAGTAGAATAACCACTCTCTATTGGCTAAATCTCTTAGGAATAAAAACAACCAATCACCAGCTAAAATTACCGGTGATTGGCTGGATTCAAATATTTGAACACAATCACTCACATAGACTTGACCACTAAAAAATGGAGCAACGCAAGCGAAAGCAGGTTCGATACAACAATGGACATCGCAAATCCCTGTTGGCGGCGTTCGATGCAACAACAGGGATCAGCGAGCGAGAGTTCTGCCGACAGAAGAAGCTTGCGTTCTCGACTTGGCGTGACTGGCGGAGAAGGAAGGACAAGATCATATTAAGCAAGCGCCACAGCTGCCGCGCGACATTGGGTGGGCAAGGACACCGCGAGCTCATTCCCTTCAAGGACGAGCTGCTTGCATACATGCGTGACCGCCGAGGCACAGCACGTTACGTGCGTGTGTTCCATCTGATGCGGTGGATCAAAGCGAACAAGAAGCCTTGGCTGGAGCAGTACTTGGCAACGAAGACGAACGAAGAAGTTGCTTACCGTTCGTTTCGAACTCTGCTGTTGAGGTTCTCCTACCGTCACCGCTTTCGATATCGAGTGCCGTGCAAGAACAAGGTGTCTCAAAAGGTGTTGGACGCTGTGTGGCTGGGATATGCAGCAACCTTTTGGAACAAATACGCTCCGTACGACAAGCGACAAATTATCAATGTCGACGAAACTGGTGTATTCTACGACATGCCGCCTGGTAAGACGTTAGCGGAGATCGGTATGTCAAGCAAGGTTTCTGATGGTGAGAAGCATTCCGATCGACTGACGGCGGTGTTGTCAATTCGTGCTGATGGTATGTGCATTCAAACGGATCATATACTTACACATGTTAGGTGGGAAGTTGCCATTGTTGTTTATTCTCAAGGAACTTCCTGGTGGATTTATTGAAAGACAAGAACTCGACACTTACCCCCAAGGCCACCATTATGCTGTCCAAGCAAACGCGTGGATGGATGAACGTGTTTGGTCAATTTATCTTGACGAGGTCTTGGCGCCATGCGTGGAAGACGCATCAGTTTTGTTGGTTGACAACTTGGCGTGTCATGCCTCTGAAAACTCTTACAACAAGGTTGCCGAGACTCTGTTCAGTGTCGTCGAGCCACTGCCTCCCAACTCAACTAGCCGGTGTCAGCCACTTGACGTGGGAGTAATGGGTCCACTCAAGGCTATGATGAAAACGGCGTGGCTGTTAGAAGAGGACATTAGAAGTAGTGACGAAATATTCACTGCTCAAGAAAAGCGATTGGCAATGATTAAAAGGACGATTAGTGTGTGGGAAAAGATTTTCTGCGGAAACCATAGTGAAGTCATTTGAAAAAGCAATTCCCACTGTAATCGAAATATAACATGGATGGTTTTAGAATATATTTGTTGTCACATTATATGTGTAATGCGTACTATCCACAGGCTTGCTAAAGTCGGCAGGAGGGTTCTGAGGGTAAACCCCCCTCCTGAATCGATTGCCGCTGTCAAAATTCGAATTGGCCTCGATTTACCATTAAATGCGACATTTTAATTTGTAACGATACGGTTGCCCTGAGTGGTTGAAAAAGCCATTTTTCAACCAATAACAATTCACTACGACTGTTGCTCAACAAACTTGAAGTATTGAGTTTTTTTATAATCCATTTTTAAGGGATGCTACTCTTCATACAAAATCCAAGTCCCATGAATTATACCACTGTGCGGGTTTTACTGCAAGCCACTGTACTTAACAGCAACCAGCCACCGTGGTCTACAGTACATGCTTATAAAAAAGGACAGTACATTGTGCGAGTAGTACGAATAACAATAATTATGTAATTATAACACATTCATGTAGAACTGAAACATCTTCGCATTCCGTACCTTGTGCAGTGGTTCAAGACACTCAAGGAGACGCTGAACCTTTACCCGAGGTTTATTCACGTTGACAAAGACAGCAGTCAGATACATGCTGTACGAAATGTCTGGTCGGTGGCAAAGATCCAATTGTGCTTGTGGCACCTTGATCGTACAGTCCGACAACGATTTGCCAAGCAGTCAACCCTACCACTCGCCTCAATGTAATAGTGCATATTGTAACGAAAAGTATACCTGATTAGACGCTCATAATTACAACCGGCTCGTGGCGACCTACCTCCCAGCGATATCTCCCGACTTCCCCCGCCACGGCATCATCGATGAGAGCAGGTCGAGCTGACGCAACGTCGATGCAGACGGTGATAACTTTGGAGGCATAAACGACAAGGTACAACCCGCTTAAAGCCCCGACGAACTACAACCCGATGGAATTATCGATGAGCGACAGCCCGCCACGTTTTCTGGTAACGAACGACATGAACATTTGAGTACTTGGTGAATTTATTGCGGTGACGCAATCCTAGGTGTAGTAGAAGTCCTGGGCGGCAAAGCTCACGTTGATGCCGTGTTGGAGATAATGAAGAGGCACTTCAAGACTCATCCAGTACTACGGGAGTATCAGCGGACGAAATCTACACTGCTGCAGTTCAAGAAATGCACGTGTTCTGTACACACAACTCGTTGGACTTCGTGTGGATGTCCTTGTACAACCAATGGTACAATCCATTCGCATGGAAGCTGTGGGCGCGATCATCAAGTCCTGGTGAAATATCCGAGTTCCGAACAACAATGATGGCCGAATCGCACTTTTCGGTTTTGACGCTAACGCTGCATCGCGCTTCAAACTTGCATGCACTCGAAAGAACTCGCAACATCACGCAACACAAATACCAAATAACTGGAACACGTCAGCAAGTCCTTCGACCCCAGCCCGCGCGTGAGTCTTGGACCACGAACGAAATCGTGGACGTTTTCTTCGCCCCCCCGATCGTAGACCCCGTTTCCGGCGCAATGACATCCAAGTGCCGCTTCTGTCCTCCGACTCCCAAGGGCACTGTTCGGGTTTCGGGGTTTCGGGACTATGTCTCAGTCAACCTACGGCGGCCTCGACGCACACCTCATCCCATCAGCGTTCGTGAACACCAAGAGTGAAGTCGTCTTCAAGAC
The DNA here is from genome assembly GCF_000520075.1 of Aphanomyces astaci. NCBI lineage: Eukaryota > Oomycota > Saprolegniomycetes > Saprolegniales > Verrucalvaceae > Aphanomyces > Aphanomyces astaci. The sequence continues at coordinate 25,714 of NW_009798414.1, forward strand.
CCTCGATTGGATTATCAGCGACAATCTGCCTTTCAGCTGGTTTGAAAAAAAGCGCACCCGTGAGTACGGCTCCTTCAAGGGACTATCGCACAATCAAGTCAAGCACTACATCACTACATGCATCTGCTGCGCGCCTCAGTCGTCGAAGACATCATGAAGGAACTGCCGGACAAGTTCGGAGTGGTCCTCGATGGATGGACACAAATGCGTGAACACTTCATTGCACTGTTTGCTGTTTACGTGAATGCGGGCGATCGCAAGGAGGTCCTGCTCTCGATGACGCCTCTAATCAAAGACACAAGCCTCACCCATGTCCAAGGGGTCGATGAACTACAACCGAGCCCTGAGACCGATGAAATCGTGTCGCACACCGCGGAGAAGAACGTTCACTGGATTCGGAAGCAACTGGCCAAGTTCAAGCGCTCTACCACCTGCATCACCTTTATTGTCGCGGACAATTGCTCCGTCAACAAGAAGATGACGACAGACATGAAGGTACCTCTGCTCGGATGTGCATCCCATCGGTTCAACTTGGCGGTCCAAGACCTCATGAAGGGCGAGTTTGCTGACCTGCTGGCGAAAGTCCAAAAGGTCATGTTGTCATGCAAAGCACCCAACAATGCGGCCGAGTTGAAGAAGCTGACGTCGTTGAAGCCGAGGTTCCTTCAAGCCACACGTTGGTCGTCTGCGTTCGAGATGTTAAGACGCTTCCAGAAGCTCCTGCCTTCGCTCGAACGGATGCCCAAGCGCGCGAAACTGAAGATGGTAGTGTTTGCGGTAATATGCCGATGTTACGATGCAGTCACATCCCATGACCTTGCATACGACGAAGCGAGAGGTAATGGCAACGTCTGTCATCATACACTGTGCTTGTTGGCTAAAATTGAATAATGACTCATGAATTGTATTTCTGACCAACCGTTGAACACACACCAACGGTCGTTTAGCCGTTGGCAGCCAATAACATACCGAGAAAACGTTACCGTTAAAATCACCGTTGAAATAGCAGGTGAAAGCAAACGTTGAAAACACCGGTAATTCATTTGTAGTCTTTTGGATGTTGAAAAGGCAAGCTCAACCGCCGATGAAATCACCAGTGGGTGTCTACCCAACTAACACTATTGGCGTTGCAGGTATCATCGTTGCTTTCACTGGTGATTTGGATGAGGTTTTTCTTGCTTGTGTGAACGTTTAAGTTCAGTGGCGTTGGCCAATCAAAACTGTCTGAAATGGGTGCGAAGGGGTTAGGTCGTCGTGGGAGCGGTCAATTAATGGGCTTTGCTGAAATTTGTGGGTGGTAATCCACTTTCGTGCAATATTGGGTGTTTGGGGTGTATGTAACGATGCCCAATTGCTCACGTAGTCATAGAAAGCCATCAAGTGTGGTGAAATAGCCCTTGTACTGTACATGATGTCATGACAAATCCCACATACAAAAATCAAGATAATAATACTTACTACTCAAAATTGGTAGGCGATCCACACTAATTCTACAAGCCCATAATTAGTGTGGATTGAGATATATTGCGGTCATGCGCCGTAGGACTGGTGACGAGGTTAAAAATTAATGCGGTCCGCACTAATTATGGTCATCGGTGTAGTAATAATATCGTGACCGACCATTGATAGGTCGAGTTTTGCTTGACTGTGAGTTCAGTTTCGAATATTTTAGCCGCTTTTTTGAACCAGTATTGTTCAGTGAAACATAGAGTTTTGGATAGATAACGATTCGCTCTCCTAAAAAGTGTCGAGTTAAACGGTTTATGATTGCACCATACTAGAAAGTTTTTGAAGTTGACGCTTTACACAGGCGTACCGACTTTTATACTTGAGTTAAGTATTGAAAACGTAGATTTTAACCACGTTCCAGAACGTACAATTACCATGTTATAGAGGTTTATTGAATTCGGCAAGATACAGTCTGCACAATAAGTATAGACGCACCGCAAAATTTTGGGTTCACAAAAGATCTGCCGATGCTGCAGCCACGCTAGTTGTATGTGCAGAAATGTACTAAACCCAAACGGCATTCCCCAAAGGAAACAGTGGGTGCTCATTGCCGTTCACAAGAAAAACCAAAATTTCGAAAATTTGGTTGCACAAAAAGTATAGACGCACTTTGAATTCGAAGCTTCTATTGGATATTTTTTGCACTTTTTAGCCAATTATTAGCCTCCAAATTGGTACACATGTTTTACAATCATGACGAGCTACCACCAGCAATCTCAAGACGGGAAAAACGACCCCCAGGGATGCCAAGGGGGCCAAACATCACCGAGCAAGAGAAGGGCCAGATAATGGCTTTTCTTCAGCTCAAAAAGAGCTATCGCTACATCGCCAAAGCAATCCAGCGAAACAACAAGCTTGTACGTTCGTTTGTCCGAAGTATTGGCCAACCAGTACCGCAAAAAATGCATGGGAGACCCTTCAAGCTCAAGCGCCGTGACGTCCGATGTATCTTTCGCCTCGCCACCCGCAAGAACATGTCGTGCAAGCAGATTTCGGCTGCACTAGTAAAGTGTAAAGTAACACGAAACACTGTTCTTAACGTGTTAAAGTAACACGAAACACTGTTCTTAACGTGTTAAAGTAACACGAAACACTGTTCTTAACGTGTTAAAGGCGTCTAAATTCGCCAAGTACATCAAGCGCCGGTCCGGTCCACGACTCACCCCCAGGTTACGTTATTTACGGACGAAAAAAAGTTTAACCTAGACGGCCCCGACGGTTGCCAGTACTACTGGCACGACTTGCTCCAGGATGTGGAGACGTACTCGAAACGTGTCGCAGGAGGTGGCTCGGTTATGGTGTGGGGTGGCATGAGTTTCTACAACAAGACCTCGTTAGCCTTCCTGGAGGGTCGCCAAAACTCCCGAAAGTACCAAGAAACCCTGCGATCGCACCTGTTGCCCGCAATGCGCGAACTTGTTGGCTTGGTCCCTAACCATGAGGCCATTTTTCAACAAGATAATGCCAGTATTCATCGTTCCCACTCCACCATGGCCTACCTTGCTGAAATGCCGTGGCCAACAATGCCTTGGCCTGCCAAGAGCCCCGATTTGAGCCCAATTGAGAATGTTTGGGGCGTTCTCGCGAGGAAGGTCTATGAAAACGGTCGTCAATTTGAAAGCAGAGCCGAATTGAAAGCTCAGATTGAAAAATCATGGGCTGAAATCGATCAGGGGTACCTATCTAAGTTGGCTGAAGGTATGCCAACACGAATGGCCCAAGTTATCCTCCGCCGTGGTCAATGTATCGATAAATAAATGTATCGATTGAGAGTGCGTCTATACTAATTGTGCAACCAAATTTGCGAAATTTTGATTTTTCTTGTGAACGGCAACAAGCATCCTATATTCCTTTTGGGGAATACCGTTTTGGTTTATTAAATTTCTGCACGTACAACTAGCGTGGCTGCAGCATCAGCAGATCTTTTGTGATCCCAAAATTGTGGGGTGCGTCTATACTTTTTGTGCAGACTGTATGTACAGGTAACGACGGAAATGGATTGCGGTTTTGATTGGATGACAAAGTTGGCCCATCAATGGTCACGTTAATATGTTTGGCGGTGATGTGACTGACGATGTCGCATGGGCAAAGTGTCAATTTTCTGAATCACATCTACTTCCTGAACTCTTTAATGCACATTTGTATTTACCAATTAGTTAGCTTAAATGGAAGAAGATCATGCCGTGTGGTCTTATTACAGTCTGTATTACTAGGTACATACTTCGAAGTATTTTATGCATGGAGTTTTTACATTTGTACAACGACTACCGTAATAAATATGTCTACTCACATAAGTTCACATCAACCGTGGTGCCACAGCCTGGATTCAAACCCATGAAGGAGATACTGATGCGATCTGTACAGTAAGGACGGGTATCGCTACGAGTTCGGTATGGCTGTACCCCAAACTGGGCTTCCATGTACTGACGCCGTTCGACGAGTACCTGTAGTTGTGAATTTATATAGATCATTGTATTATATTCTTTCTACAACTTCGTAGTAGTAACTTCCACAACAAATTTGACAAAATAATTAAATTTTATTGTGAATTTGAATGCACTCCTTACCAAAATTGTACAGTAAATGCAAAGTAATTTGCATTGGTTCAGAAAATAATTTCAGCTGAAAACAAACTCCATTCAATTTGTCCCTCCATACTATTATAGTAGTGTACTGTATTTCAATTTTATACCAATCACAAACATCGGCAAATGGAGCATCTCTCAACATTATATATATGCTTGCTGAATTATATTTTCACACCATAACATGCAGAATCTGTTAAGATCAATTCGAATCAGTGTCCGAAAATCCGACCAAAAATGGTTCAGAAAATCGATGCACTCCCTTCCCCTTCCTCCAACGGCTAGTCATATTGAGTCGTAAGGGAAAAGGGTTACAGTATACTTGTATATATTATATACAAGTATACGCTGATAACTCACCGCTGATAACTCACTTGTGAGAAATATATATATATATATATATATACTCTGTACATATTATAATATAAATTATTGATGACTCGCTATCAAGGAATACATGTTATGATGCGGGAATGTACCCTGGTAGAATATTCATATATTTGGTATTGGTTACTATTTTAATAGTAACCACACCAAATATATGAATATTGACAATATCATACAATTAAAATAGTATTATATTGTCAGTGATGGTTTGATGACGCAGACGCAGAAACGCGGTTTCACGCCAGAGCAACTGAACGCAACGGGAAAATTGAGAATATTTGGCCTTTTTTGGCTATATTTTAGTCATTTTGAAGATCCGGACAACTTTTCAGCCAATCGTACGCGATGTAGAGTGATGCAGGCACACCATTTCCGCATTTGAACGACTTCACATATGGGGAACAACGCGGCGTCGGCCGCAAAGGTTGCCCCGCAGGAGTGCAAGATGGACGTTATGACGACACCATCGAGGCAGTGGACGAGATCTCCGTTAGGACAACACACGATAGATGTGGACGCGACGTTGGCGGCGATTGCGATTCCGTGGCACTGCATCCGACTCGGGACCAAGTTGCCAGACACGCATGCGCCATGGGTGTGCATCAACAAGAGCTGGTGCATCGGTCCCAACTACATGTCACGGGTTATCGTGAAGCAGATCGACGACAGTCGCTTGGACGCGATGGCGCTGGCCAAGGAAGTGCGGGTCATGAAGCAGTTGAGTCATCCGAACGTGGTTCAGTTCGTCGGGATGACCTGCCACGGCCCTTACTCGTACATGTCCACCATGTCATTAGCGTTTTCTCACATAATGCTAGGTATGTCGTGACCGAATGCTTGGAGAACGGTGACTTACGGCAGTGCCTGCAACGAGTCAACTTGGAGTCTCATGTTCTCGGCATCTTGCGCGACGTTGCATGTGGCATGTCGTATCTCCATTCGCGCAGTCCCCCCATCCTCCATCAAGCGTTGCATTCCGGCAACATTCACATCACGTACGTACATGCTTCATACTCATCTCATCCATGTTTCCAGGCATGACTTCCGAGCCAAGATCGCCAACTTTGAGTGCAGCCGGTTCAAGCCGCCACACATACATGCGTCGCAGCCGTGGATAGCCCCCGAAGTGCTGGATGCTTCTTCTGTCAGTGGCGAAATGGCGGACGTGTACAGCTTTGCACTAGGTAAATATATATATATATATTGCTACTTTCTAATTATTATCTTAGTGATGGCAGAAGTGCTGAGCCAGCGAAACGAATCGCTTGGGGTCGAGTTGGTCCAGCTGTACACGGCTTGCTTAGCTAAAAATCCCACTGATAGGCCAACGTTTCCGAGAATACTCGACCAGTTGACAGTATTATTAATATAGCTTCTTGTAAAATATATTTTCGAAATCGTCATATAATGGAGAGTTTTTGAACGATAAAAAATATATATCATGATATTAAAACCGACATATAACGTGTTAGGAAGCGTCGTTGCTTATATTATTAGATCACGCAATATTGGCTAAATTGATCGGGATTCCTTGGCTGCCTGCATGCAAAGGACATATGAGGTGGGGATAAATGAATACGGGGGAAGCATCTTCGTTACCTGGATGTCCGCGAGGCGTTGGGATAGGTCTTTCTCGAGCTTATCCAGCGCCGCGTCCGACAGAGAAGGTAGCGCTAGATGCATAACAGCTTCATGCAGCCATTGCCCATGCAACCCCGCCAGTCGAAGGAGTTCCGGCTTGATCTTGTGGGCAAAGAACGCATCAAGCGATTCGACGGCTGGCACCACGGCGGATTCAAAGGCAACTACATGCAGCTTTGCCTTGGGAAGAAGCAATCCACCCACCACGATGCATTTGACCCAGTAGTAGAACGGAACCCAAGAGACAAACCCTTCCATGTACTGCCCGAAAAGCATGATGGACACGAGCACGGCCCAGAACTTGAGCACATGACGACATTGCGAGTGCCGCTCCTGACGGTGCAGCACCTTCAGGGATTGGTACGCCCCTGAGAAGAGCCCAAAGCACCTACATCCAAGTCATGCATTAGACATCCAAGCGCGCAGATGCTTCATGGAGAAGCGTACGTGAGGCCTTCGCTCACAAGGTACAGCGACATCGCCGAATAATTTGGTCGGCGATCCTTCACAAGTAACGTTATCCGAATACCACATTTCCCCATATCCGGATTACTAACTCTTTTTGGTGTGCTTCACACTAATTCCGACATACATATATATAGTGTATTATAGCACATTCGTCCACAGTTTGTTGAGCAGGTGCATGCACGCGGGGTTGTTGGTGACCCACACGATGAACTTGGCGCGCTGGGTCGGCGTGAGGATGTTCTGCAGCTGGTCCATCTCCGTGTCCAGCGTGATGTTCTTCTCTTCGACGTCGTGCTTGAGTTCGTTCAGGAGCTTCAGGGCCAGACGCAGGTTGTCGCAGATCTTGACAATCGCCCCTCTACATATCCACCATCATGATCCTGTCATCGACGGAGTCTACCATCTCCATATTCGTTACCGGTGGGACTGGATGTTCTTGCGCTGCTCCTCCGTGAGTCCCAGGTCGTGCGTGAGGATCGACAGCAGACTCGTCTCGTCCTCGCCATCTTCCCAGAACGCATCGTCCTGCTTCAACGCCCAAATGCACATCTTGGTCACTTGCGTCGGCATGAGCAGCCGCTCCAGTTGATGCAAATGGTAGCTCAACGCCGATCGCCGCGCTTGCCCATAGTCCGAGTATTGCTATACACTTCAAGAATGAATACTTCGAAACGCCGGAAACCTCCGAGAATACATACCTCCTTGAAGTTGTCGATTTTGGCCGCCAAGTCCTGCTCACTTGCGCCTTCGGTGATCATGTGCTCCAGCTCGTGGCAGATCTGGTACTTCTCGTCCTCTTCCTGCTTCATCGCTTCCTTGCCCGCCTTGAGCTGTGATCGGAGCTCCATGTTCTCCTTCTCCAGCAACTTGCATCGCTCTTCCACGCCGAGAATGTGGTCGCGCTTCCGACGGCGGCACTCCCGCGCCGACTCGCGATTCCGCTCCAGCCGTCGCTTCCGAAGGGGATTCGTGCTGGACATGGATATGTCGTTGTTTTCGTAGCTAGCGGCGCCGTCCAGGTCCGACTTGACGTCCGAGTTTGTCCGAGGCTTCGTCTTAGCCGACATGGGATGATGGAGCAGGTGCAAGGCAACGGCGTCGTCGGAGCTGGCGCTCGTCGTGTCCGTGGACTTGGAGGGCGGCGCTGTCATGCTGAAGAGGTTCAGTGGGTTGTTCGTGGTGGAAGTGTTGGCAGCCGTCGCAGGGACAGTGGTGGCAGCGTTGGGTTGATTGAGCCCCCCGAACCCAAGGAATCCAGGGTACGTCGACATGAGCGGCAACATCTGGTTGAGTTGTTGCATTTGAAGCACGTTCGGAGGTGCGTGGCTGTGTAGGTGAGGCATCCCTAGCATCTGCAGCCCCGCGAGGTTCGGCGGTTGCGTGCCCGTTGCAGGGGTGTGCTTCTTCAGGTTCGCCTGATGCTTCTGTGACTCGTGGACCAGCCACTGGTACATCTCTGGCCGGATGTTGCTGCTGGGTGCGGTGGACGAAGCGGCGGCGGCAGCGCGGGACGCCGCCTTCGTTGTCTTTCGCTGTTCCTTGTCCATTATGACGGTCAGGGGATTCTACGTCACTGGAGGACCGGGTGACGCAATATCTGTTTAAAACTTGCGTCATCTTTATCTTGGAGTTTGTATGTTGTTTTAAACCCACTGCTGGATCTCACTGCAAGTAGTTCTGTAAAGTGCGATTTGAAATTCCGAATTATATTATATGCAAACGTCATAGTGAACAATAAAAATACGAGTTTGACATGTTCAACTTGTGCGCATGACCACGTCCCTTGAGAGCCAATCAAATGCGAGGATTCACGGCACTTTGAAAGGATCCAGTGTTTGGGTGAAGGAAGGGCATAGAACCTCAAAGGAGTGCAAGTTCTGAACCAATAATGGCGCACAATGGTTTGTTCACAAAGTGAAAACCCAAAACCACCAATGCTCCGGGGGAAGGCGACTGCCTGTTATACAGCAGCGGGGCTTCGGGGGAACCGTATTACAGCATGAAGCAGGGGCTGAGGACAATGTACATACCTGAGATACAATACCTATGTCCAGCAGCGCAAGAAGTGGGGTAAGTTTACAATATAATATACTGGACGAAGGAGCGAACAAGAGCCATGGAACAAACCGTTGCATTTCCTTGCATTATGTAGAGCTGTGGCCAATGATATAACGGTATATACTTTGTGGTCATGGCGTAACCCCCAAAACGGTTACATGTTCGCGTCCGTTACAGATCCCACATGTCGTAAACCTCATCAACATTTACAATCCAGCCATGGCGTGGCCGCGAGCAAGTGCCGCGACCGTGGGGTTGCTGAACCTTGTGATTGCTGTACTGCAGGTCCTTGCCGGCGTGAACGGGTTCCTGTCCATCCCCGACCTCGTCACGCTGCAGTTGGCGCCGATCTTCATCTCGGCCTACGCGATCCTGTTTGCCCTGCCGCTCTTCCTGTACGAATGCAAGTTCAAGCGCTTCCACCGCATCCTGCGCCGCCAGATGGGCTTCATCTTCCACTTCTACGGCCGATGCGCGTACCTGGTGTTCATTGCGTTCATGGACGTGGGTATCCCCGGCGGCCTCGGCATGATCATCGCCGTCCTTATCGGCGTCAACCTCGTCTTCATGCTGTCCTTGCGCTGCTGCGGCGTCCCCCTCGACGAAACGCGGCCGCTCATCGCCGGCCAACCCCACGACACGTACAATGCGACCGTGATGTCCCCGCAAAACGTTGTCAAAGTCGCCAAATTCCTCTCGTAAAACTGTTGATTGAAATAAACTCCCTTTACGTAAGAACTAAGGTAATCCATCAATATCGCGAACGCTTTTTGTGCACTAAAATGTCAAATGTTTGAAGCACTCCATCACAAAAAGTCCCTCGAATAAAAAAAAACTAAAGGTAGCGTTGGAAAATATAAATCCAGCTGCATTTTTTAGTGCCAAGAAGTGCCTGAAATATCCCAATAATCGATTTGTATTTTGAAATTATAACGTAACGTTAAGAATTGGTGAAACTTCTTTGGCTTTGTATTTCGCGAACGGTCGTAATATCTTAGT
>NW_009798414.1:35926-54238 GCF_000520075.1 Aphanomyces astaci
ACTTCTTTGGCTTTGTATTTCGCGAACGGTCGTAATATCTTAGTTTTGTATGTTTGGAATATTAATTTACAAAATAATATACCTGGGTGTCGTGACGCGTTTTAATTTATAAATGAACTCAATTCTACATTAAATTTGTAGGCATTATAATAAGATATAAGTTGCAATTTGTATTGGACAACATAAAAATGAACATAATTTTGAACTTCAAGGTGATCCTTTGGCTGAATATAATCATATCCAATGAAAACCCCTCATTACAGAATGAAGCCATTGGATTGGATATAATGACAAGCGTTCGCGATATTGATGGATTACCTTACTAGTACTCCGGAGTACTTGGTTAACTACTACTACAGTACCACAGTGTACGTACTAGTACGTCGTTACTACAGTAAGTTACTATTAGTATTAATATTAATAGTATTCTTCTTCCTTGTTAGTGTAAGTTACTTATTACTACTACTACTATTATTAATAATATTAATACGTACTACTACTACTACGTAGTACTACTGTACTACTACGACTACTACTACTACTACTACTACTACTACTACGTACTACTACTAGGTAGTAATAGGACTGAAAAAGTCACAGCATAAACCTCTCCAAGCTTCGGCTTTATCCTTTTCGAATTCGATAAGTCCTAAACGTAGCCTATTTCCACGTGTTGAAGTAAGTCCTGTTGTGGCATGGGTCACTTGCGCTGGTGGTGCCCGACCAGCTCCTTGAGCGCGTCTTCCCGCTTGACCTTCATGCGCTTGTTCCAGCCTTCTTCGTTGCCCGGCGTGAGCAGCCGCGCCTGCAGCTCCTCCTCCGAGATGCTCTCAGCCATGTTAATCAGTGAGCCTAGCACCGTCCGGATGTAGTTGGGGGTATCTTTATCCGGACGTTCGTGCTTGAACTGCCACAGTCCGACGTCGGCATTGAACGCAAACTCGAGGATCGCGTGCCCCGAAGGCGACCTCTGCAGCAGCCCCAGGACCTTCGGTCCGTCCTTCGGGTCCACCACCACCACCTGGTCCAGCTCGATCGACTTGTTCTGGGGTCCAGAGCAACTGTACCGTACACTGCCATCTCGTAACTCGGCCAAAAAGTCGATTGTGATCAGGTCGCTCCACTTCCACTTGAGGTACTCTACATCGATAAGGTATGGATATGGTCACTATATATTGAGTGTACAGAAGTACTTGTACACCTAGGTAGGTACTCAATCGTCAATCATGAGTATACATAAGTACTCAATCACGAGAAAACAAAAGTACCCAATCGCATCGTATTCAGAAGTACTCAATCGTCCATATTGAGAAAACAGAAATACTCAATCGTGAATATTGAGTATACAGAAGTACTCAATCGTCCATATTGAGTACAGTACATTGACTGATATGTACAGAAGTAAACTCTTCCACTCGAGGTACTGTGCTATGATCAATAAGGAGACCGACTCCCTCGCTTTAAGGACCATCATATCTCGTACCTTGGTGGGAAAAGCTGACATATGGCGACTGGCCTGGGCAAAACACGACGCCGTCGGTGAAATGCTCGCGCTTGTCGTCCGAGTAGACGCGGACGCGAGTCTTGGCCGTGTTGGCGAGCTTCATGGACTTGATATTTTCAAAGAGATGGCGGATCTCCTTGACGGGCGTCCACCGTTTGCGAAGGAGGGGCAGTACCGCGTCTGTGTGGAATGCGTGGCTCCGGATTCCCTGGAGATACGGACCTCTAGTCATACATTGCATCAGAGAACGGTATTAATGGTATTGTCGATTTGATCCACAAATTTGGGGTGCAATCGAATAATCGCGCCGACCAAACCGATCCACAATCGATGATCTGATTGGTTGTTGAATTTCATTGAGAAGGTTTTGATTGGCTAATAATTTTGAGCTCATCTGAAGTGTAACCAATCAAATCGATTTAAATTCCAACGAGAGCACAACACAATGAAATGTCACTCGAAAGCACAATATGTATTCGTACTCTTCGGAAAGAAAGTGAAATAATACGTTGAGCCGGTCCCGGAAGGTCTTTTTCACGCACGAGTCGGCGTGCGACGGGCCCACTGCCACAATATCAAATGCCATAAAGATGAATCGCTGCTGTTTCTGATGCAAAACGTATTCCCCGTCCAAAACGGTGCCGTCAGGAACGAGCCACGACAGCGCGTCCAACCCTACTCAATGTGTCATGAGCATCAAAATATATTATTGTGCTTTCGAGTGACATTTCATTGTGTTGTGGTTTCTCGTTGGAATTTAAATCGATTTGATTGGCTACTTCAGATGAGCTCAACATTATTAGCCAATCAAAACCTTCTCAATGAAATTCAACAACCAATCAGATCATCGATTGTGGATCGGTTTGGTCAGTGCGATTATTCGATTGCACCCCAAATTTGTATATCAAATCGACAATACTTGATTGCATATTGTTGCTGTTTATAGTCGAAACTGGAGATTGAAAAAGCAAGGAGCCAAGCTGATATATTTTAAAAAATCGAAATAAGGATGTGTGGTTCACTGGAGCGACATGAAGAATGAATGAATCGACACCAACCAAATGATAAATGTACACAAGACAGACTACACGGCAGAAGAATTGAGCCAATCAGATTGCAGGAAATGATATTGTACACATCTAAATAGTGCGTTTGAACTTCAATTAGTAATGTGATTCCAAGCCCCACAGGACACCCCTTTATATATACAAAATAAACTCAGTGCAAAGAATCGATAGAGATAGGATTTGGCGAATCAGCAAAAAAGCTCAAATTCGAAATATCATTTCAACCAGACACTCGTTTGGATCACAAGCATGATGATATATATATATATATATCACTTGTATGGCACAGTATGACATATCATGTCTTGATGACGTGATCACCCATATACGACATATCACATTTCGAGCACACTTTAAGATTTAAATAATATTATTTATTCTATAAATTATAAAAGTTTGATCATAAAACATAATAAATAATAAATAATAACAATATTTTTATTGTTAAAATAATATTTAAAATTAAATTATAGTATCTTGATATATTTGTCACATTTCGAGGACGTGATCACGCGTGTATATGACATATCCATGACGTGATCACAGTATATCATAACGTGAGTACCTGGAGCCGTAAACGGCAAGTTGGACCGGTCGACCAGCACCACCTTGTTGTTGGCCGCGACCAAAAAGTACCGGACGCCGTCGGTCTTTTCTGAGCAAAAGTAGTCTCGATCCTATAAAAATATAAATAAAAAAGTTGCTGGGATTGTTGCAGTGCAATTCAAAGTACCCGGACGGTTGGAATGTGCCAGCGAGCAAACCCCACGGGCATCGTGCCTGGAAACTTCTGCGGGTTGTCAAAATGGCGCTGATATGCATGGCGCAATGTATTGTCAGGGTCCACCACGTCCCACGACTGCTTGTACGCTTGCGATGCTTGAACCATAAAGTGTCTAATAAATGTCGATAAATCAAATTGTGCTATTCAGTCAAATTTGCCTATTTTGGGGGATTGATGCCAAGTAATCAAGCAAAGGAGTTTGATTGGCTACAAAGAATAAAGGTTGCAATATTATTGGCTAAAACGATGGATTGAAGTATTGCAGTCACAAAGATACCTCTTTAACTTTGTTTTTTATATGAAATTTCGAAGGTCCCGAGGAAATTTTGAGTAGTAGACCACACAATATTAACAGTCAAAAAGCCAACTAACCCAAAACCTAAACATGAAATAGCCCGATTCCAAGGGAGTTACTAGTTACGTGGGTCGTGGCAAACCCGTCACATGTTGCCAAATCTAGTCAAAATATTGAAATATTATTTTGCATCACACCACAGGTAAATATTATACCACGACTGATATACATCATTTTTGATAGTATCAAGTCAATTCTTTGAATTTGGAGTGGACTGCTGCTCATCAATGGAATGAGCAGCACCAAATGTGGCCGACACTCGACCGACCAATCAAAAACCACAACACATTCCAGTGACCAATCAAACGTCTCAGCCACAAAATACCGAAGTCGTGTGTGTGTGTGCCTTCAAATAGTGTGAAACCATATTCACACTATACACAAGACAAAGCCAAACTCGACCAAACTCATTTTGGCCGACACAACACGTCCAAAGGAAACAGGACATTTCAAGGGTGTGAAGTACTGGTTGTTATATAGTACCTGGACATAGTGGACCACAGCACCCCGGCACTCCCAATCGCTCCTTTCCAGCTCTGATCTTCGGGGAGGTTGAGCCAGTCCTTGACCATCGTCGGCTGCAGTTCCAGCTCCACTTCGTACGACATGACCACATCAGCTTCGTGGACTTCTGTCATATCCAGCCGCACATCTCTGCCTACTGCCGACACGCGCTTTTTCCCTACAACGCCCTCAGGGCCTGCCACGTCATAGACGCAAATTTCTACCTCGTCGGTGTTCGGGCGCCGGCAGCGACTCTAACGACACGGGCGTAGATGCAAACTCGAGGGAGATCGCTACGCGGCAGTCGTAGTCGCAGTGCGGAAGGAATAGATCGATCGTGCCTAGCCGCTGCTTGACCTGCTGGTACGGCGCCAGTGTCTGACCGGTGTTCAAGTCCACTTCCTCCACCACCCGCTTGCTCCCTGGGAACGTCGACACGTTCTGGTGCTCGTCGTGCTTGGCATATGCGTCCGACATGGTCAGCTTCATGGCTTTGCGGTGGAACCCATGGTAGTCCTCCTTCTTCACGCCGGGTACGAACTTGGCGCCATGGGACTTCATGTCCTGTTCGTGGAGAATGACACACGCGTCGCCGGGAGTGGACGCACTAAAGCGCTGACCGGTGGCGGACGATGTGATCTTGCCAAGTCGAAGCTCCACTTCCACCGTCGCCCCAAACCCTTGGCTCTCGATCGCATCGTGCATGTCCAGCAGGAACGCGGCGATGGCGCTGTCCGGAGCTTGCGACGTGTGTGTCGGCAGCTTGGGGCCGCGGGACTGGGGCCCCTGGTTCTCACCGAGCATGGCAGACACGGCGAGGTCAGACTTGCGCGCCTCGTCCATGGACTTGGTCTTCTTGCCCACCGCATTGAGCGTGCTGCCTAGGATGTTCGCGCTCCGCTTCGACATGTTCAAAGCAAGACTGGTGTGTGGTGCGGAATGGTGCCATGCCATTGGATAGAATGTGGCCAATCAAGTCTATCTATAAAAGGTGACGTACATATGGCGTCTTTGGTTAGTGATAAATCGTACCACAGAATATATGAGTAAAACGTCCAAATCACAATACGTGATGCATATATGGTCGGTATTTGGTAATACTGCATGAATTTATCAATACAATACCCAAGTGATAATAAAATCGTTGGGTATGTTGCATAGAACTGCAAGGAGCTCAATTTGGCACCAATAAAGTTGCCAGACGCGCAATAAGGATGCTTCATCGAAGTGCGCGCGGGTTGAGGACAGGCTCCGCCGTGGCGTGGACGAGAGGCATGTCGTCCGTGCAGGTCAACAACGACGTAAGAAGCCTTGGCGCCATTGAGAGGGCCGTCTCTGAAGCCACGGCCGTGCTCAGGAAGCAATTGCATGATGCCGAGGTGGAGAACGCCCAACTGCGGCTGGCGTTGACGAAGGCAACACGGATGCTTCCTTCCGAGCAACCTCCACCGAGCTTGGCACAGGGAAAGCCACTCGTGATCCCTGCCATCCATGTCCCGTCGCCGCCGTTGCATGATGTGAAGAAGCAACAGCCTCCCCTTGTCCACGCAGCGCCTACTACGACTGCGGACGACGTGGAGAAGGCCGCGCCGACCGAAGCCAAGATGAAGAGCGACTTGTACGGAGGGTCCACACCCGTGCAGTTCTACTTTCGCCTCATTGAATGCACGAGAAAGTACATGTTGTCGCCCAAGCTCCGCAAGGTACCTACCTACGTCGCCGCCTTCTTGGTCTCATTCTGCTTCCATTAGACTCTCGCGACCATGCCGTTGCTCCAAATGTCGTGGACTGCGAAGGAAGCGCCCGCCATCCTCACGGCGCTCATTCTCATGGACCGCCACCACGACGCCAAGACATTCGCGTCGCGATATGCTTCGGACGCGGCCCTCCAGCACCGCTTCATGGCGCAAGCGTCCCGCCTTCGATGCCCCGACGTTGCCATCTCTATTCTGGCGAACGTTGCTGAGCATCACTCGAACGAAGCCATCGACGCCTATTTATACACGGGAGCCATTTCCGCCTGCAGCAACGGCCCGGTGGAGTTTGTCCCAACTGCGTTCGACCTGTTTGAAGATATGGCCCATTCTGCCCACGTTGATCCCACGCCCTTGACCTATTCGGCCGTACTCACCGCGTGTTCCCGCCTCGACAAGTGGGATTATGTACGTTTGTCCCAATACTTTCTGTTGAACTCGAACGATAGTATTTCTCGCTGCAACTATTCTCCATTTTTTCATACTTTTTATATTATTGTTTCATCCTATGTTCACATTTTGAGTTCTATTTCAACCATATCAATTATATACTATCAAGTTATAGATCTTTGATTGTCATGTCCCAATAGGAATATATATATATATATATATATATTACTACCACGATGTGGAGACTTACTCTTTATATATTTCAACCCCCAGATCTATACAGACATGGACCACCATATGTACTGTTTGGCCCAATGATAGATATACTATCTCAATTTGTTCAAATGTTTTCAATTATTTTAAACCAACTATTATTATTCTATGCCTTCCCCATCTTTCATGGCAACGTTATGATCATACTATTGTCGATTTAATACAAATTTGGGGAGGGGGTGCAATCGAATACTCGCGCCGACCAAACCGATCCACAATCGATCTGATTGGTTGAATTTCATTGAGAAGGTTTTGATTGGCTAATCATTTTGAGCTCATCGGAGGTAGCCAATCAAATCGATTTAAATTCCAACGAGAAACCACGCCACAACATTGAAATTTCACTCGAAAGCACAATATAATTGAATTCTATTTCACACAAATCCCGTCGCATTATGTCGTCCATCATGTCCTCAATGGTATCAAATATATAACTTCATGACCCGAATACGAGTATATATATATATTTCTGCCGAGATATACCCTGTATTATCCCTCTATATTCATCCATTGACATATATATAAAAATATATAGGCCACACGTGTCCTCCGTACAATTGAAACGTTGCCAGATCGCGCTGACGTGATGGCGAGTGTGATCCAGTCTGTGGGTCTGGCCAACCACCACGAGTTTGCATTTCGCTTCTTCAAGTTCGCCCTGGACGCCAAGCTGCCGCTTCCCGAGCGCGCCATCCGCGTCGCCCTCTCGTCATGCGCCAAAGTGTCCAACCGAGACAGCGCCGTGCACCGCCTCGACGCGTTCCTGCACTCGCTCCCCACAGACGAATCATATTCGCCCAAGCTGTACAACGCCCTCATCTCGGCCTACGCTAACCTCGAGCCTGCCACCAGCTTCCAAGTGTACGCTGCGATGCATAAGCGGGGCCTCGACCCAGACATCTTCACGTACAACAGTGTATTGCTGGCATGTGTTCGGGCGCGGGACATCCCGCGGGGCCTGGCGCTGTTCCGCGCCATGCCGGTGGCGTTCGACTTGGTCACCATCTGCACCATGCTGCAGCTGTGTCGCCAGGTATCGCCCCACACGAATGACATGGCTCAGTTGGCCACGGAACTGTACTACGACGGGCTCAATGCATTCGGGCCGTCTAACACGTTGTATGAAGAGTACTTGGAAACACTTGTGGAGCATGGCAACATGGACGCCGCGGTGCAATTGTACGCCAAGAACCGCCGCCTCCCTGGGTTTACGCGCACGTCCAAGCTGCTCAACTTGCTCCTCCGGGCAACCAAGCATGACGTGGCAGCTGCTCAGCGCATCTTTAACGAGTTTGCGAACCGGAATAACGTGGTATCGTCGGTGAGCTGGAACCACCTCTTGGCGGCGTACGTGGCAGCTCAAGACCTCGGAGTTGCAGAGCAAGTTCTGGCCAAGATGGAGCAACTCCAGGTCACGACCGTGTATAGCTACCAGGTGCTCATGGCCGCATACTTTGACTCGAACGAGTTTGCCCACTGCGGTCGTATCTTTGACCAGTTTCAAGGGTTGCGGTTCCAGCGTCTGCACTCTAAGCCACACAAAGTGCCGCAGACAGGTCTACTCATCCTAGCTTCAAAGTCTCGCTACGCTCTGAAAGACTTTGACGGCGTCGTGGCTATGGCGCCGGCATTTAACGCACCCAGATTGAGCCAGCTCACGGACGGGTGCAAGAAGGAGCTGGTGCGACTGGCGATTCTCGCCAGTGAACAACTAGATGACTGGCAGACATGTGTCCAGCTGTATGGGGAGATGGCCCGCGCCGGCGTGTCGGACGTCCGGAGTTACGAAGCCACGGTGAGAGCGGTCGCGAAAGCCGGCGAGTTCGAAGCGGCCCTCGACGTCAACGGAGGCGACTGGTATCGCAATGATCGCCACGACAAACACTCCAACGGTTGGTTTAGCTCCCAAGATGACTAATAACGTAGTGTAGATACTATAAGCTACTATTTTAATAGTAATCCTACTGGTGTGTTAATAGTTGTGATTACGATTGCAACTACTTGGATACTGTAGAAGGGATTAGAAAACTAGGAGAAAGTTACAGCAATACTATTATTAATAACGTTACTGGTATTTATCATACTGTAGGCAATTCTTCGAATAATTAGATTTTGTCCAATTAAATGAAGGTAAAATTCGGGTCGAATGTGACAACCGTCAATTCCTAACATTTGTACTTATCTTGACGAATTATTTGTCCGAAATATTGAGGATAGTTTTACTGATACATTAGTATCAAAAGGAATCTGAGCTGACTGAAATGGACGACGATGTGTGACAGGACCGGCGGCACAATAATAATTTCCAGCACGCCGAAGACAAAGCTTTTAATAGTACGTACTGTAATGATGCTGACTTAAGTATTGACATAGCAACATTCTACGACTTTTATCCAGGATATGGTCATAAGTTCGAATGTAAGGAAGGCGAATAATGTGCGGAGTACATTGTGGAGAACGAAATTGACGTTGAAGTTGCACACACTTCGACGTTGCAGTTGCGCTGCCGCAATCCAGCCAATCCACGACGAGAATGTCGGGAAAATAGCCAATCATCACCTTCTCCTGGATCATTTCAGCCAATCGGATGGCGTATTGCCTGTCGAGGCACACTTCAACATGACTGAGACGCAAAAAAAGGGCGACACACACCAACTTCATTCTCACAACTTCCGTTATTGATTGCCCCACGAGATGAGTTACATGACGAGCGCGTCGATGCCGCGGCCGACGCCCTTGGCCGTGCTACCCACGCTTCGAGTGAGCATTCCCATCATGAAGGCGAACGACGGCACGTCTCTCTTTGCGCTCAAGACCAAGCAGCAAGGAGCGACTGTACCTGCCTGTCCTCCGCCGCGTTCGAATCCTCACATCGACTCGCTGTACTCCATGCTACCTCCATCGCAACACCAGCGATACCTTCTCAAGAAAAGCGGAGCATCCCGCGCCAAGGACAAGGACACTCGAAGCAAGGCCCGTCCAGGGTTCCGCAAGGGCAAGTGGACCGACGAAGAATCCAAGTTTGCCGAGCAGATGGCGCACTACTTCAAAGAAGGACTGCTTCCGCTGGAGAAAGGAACGATGCTGCGCATGTACCTCGCGGAAAAGCTCAACTGCGAGCCCATGCGCATCACCAAGAAGTTTACGGGCGACGAGTGCATCGGCAAGCAGATCTTCCGTCCGATGCCATGGTCCCCAGCCGTCGAACAGCGCATCCAAGACGCTATAACCGATCTCGAAAGGCTGGAGAAGGCATACCTGGCGCGGATCGAAGAGATGCCCATGCACTGCATGAGCACCAAGATCGTTCGCATTCATGACGACAAACCTACGAAACGCAGCGCCAAGAAAGCGATCCAGCCGTCCAGTCCTGCCGACGACGCAGTCCTCCATGACCATCATCACACGCACGACGCGGCGAGCTTGTTGCTCGGGTTCTTCCATCAAACCCAAGTCAAGGACCAGTCCCCGAGCTTCAGCGACGACAGCCCGTCCTCGATGGTGTTGTCTCCCATTGAAGAAGACAAGGCGGTGTACAGGTCCAAGCGCAAGTTCTCCATCTCGCATTGCGTCGCCGAGTATGAAATGTACATGCAGCGCCGCCCTCGGATAGACTCGTTCAGTTTGGTCTCGTCCAACTAGCAACCATATTTACAGTCATAGGTTCGTCTAATACTTCCTCTGTTCCAGGTTAGTGGTGCGGTGCCATTTGCAAGTTACAGTGACCCCAAAAATCGATATCATAACCAATTTTAAAACAGTTTATTGTGTTAGAAAGAGAATAAAATAAAAGAGGGAGTCCACATTTGGATGGACGTACCAAAACGAAGTTTTGGTGGTCAAAATCCGCCATTCATTTATATTTTCAAAAAACAAAAAAATATGGCCACAGCCTTGCCACGCCGTGTCCGTCGGGAACACGATGTGGAGGCAAAGCTTGCCATCGTACGCCACCTCCAGAGCCATGTTGTGCGAGGGGACCTTAGCCATGGAGCCAAAAGCCTAGCCGCAGCTTGATTTGGGTTTTTTTGCCGCAATTCAGTCCCTCCAAAACAAGATGGCATGTCGATCAATCGATGACACCGTGAAGGCCTCTCTGAGCGCTTTTCAGGAGTTGAGTCCTGAGACTCTTGACGACATTTTCCATACTTTGCAAGGTGTTATGCGCCTAGTAATGGAGCACAATGGAGGTAATCGATTTAAGCTGCCACATGTAGGTAAAAAGCGCCAGCGCCGTGCAGGAGAACTAGTTAGAAATTTGCCTTGCCCCATGGCACTCTACTATGAGGCGTACTAGTACACTACTATTGAATCACTACTTTAACTTGTATTCTTTTCTACCAATAATATCTTTATCATTCTTGACATGTGAGGTAGCCAATCATTGTCATATGACACCAGTAATCAATCTGAAACAAGCTGAAATCCGAAATGGCACCACTAACCTGGAACAGAGGAAGTATGAAGGAAATCCTCGATCCTAGTATTTCAGTCTGACGAACGATGCCTGTGATTGGCTTCTTTCTCGATGACACCGACGACACGATAAGTTGGAGCATTGCGGTGGAACCAATCATGTTCTACTCCTCAAGACCTGTGAAATATTATATATATCTTAGGGGTAATCTTTGTAATTATTCCTACATTTGAGCCAATCCTTTTTTAACATTCATTCTTTTCATCCAATCAAACTGCTTTGCTCAATTTCTTGGCGTCACCAAAATATTGGGCGAAAAGCACCTATTTGGATCAAAAATTTCGAAATATCGAAGATAACGTAAAAAACCAATTTAAGATAACTTAACCAATTTAGGATAACTTTGTATTGCCCAATCACACCTCGTTATTTGTTCGAGTCAAAACCTCTGTCATATAATGCTGACCATTCCGTCACGTGAATGAAATGCAAAAACGGCGTAGAAGCCATTGGTATTGTGTGTTCTACTCAAAATTTCCATGGGCGGTTCTTAAATCGCCCCGATCCGAATGTCCGCGAAATGACCCCAATGACAAAAAGTGGGATTTCTCTCACAAAAGAATCGTCACTAATCACCCTATTATGACGCAGTTTCCTGAGCTGAGTCAACGATCCAATCTTGCAGCATTAACACTTGAGCGCGTAGGCCTCGTAAGCGAGTTTCTTCGTATCCCCAGCACACATGCACACCTATGTACAGTACGCACAAACATCGCAACTACACCAACTGGACGCCCGCGCTACCGCAACATGCAACTACACCTCGTCGTACTGCCCATTGTGGAAAACTGAGTTGGATGTCCATTTTCTGCCCAAATCTTCGAAATTCTAACCAATGAAATCATCGCGGCTATTTGTTGGCGATTTTCACAATGACTCACAATTGGCAAGTTTAACCAGAAAGCACAATAATAGTCATTCAAGATTGGGTTCGAAGTTCCCTAGTCGACATGGGCCACAATTGGGTTGGATCTGAGGTGAGTGTTAAACTCGGTGGACATTCATGGACATTCATCCACAACAGAAATTTAACTCTATAAAACAATACCCTTGTATAAATTATATGCAATCTGTTGTAACCGCTTACCCTAAACACAGAATTTCAATGCTCAAACACATACATACTGTAAGATAAAAAAGGTTATCCTAAATTGGTTATCAAAATGTGAGCACAAATGCTTAGAAAGTAACAAATTTACCTGTGAAGTTCATCGCCTAAACTGATGATTCGATTATAAACTGAAAGAGGCGCGTCTTGTCTATTGGAATCACTATTCAAAACTCAAATATCGTAACGGACTCAAAAGTTATGTCCATTCTACTCCGACGGCTCCAAAAAAGTTTTCTTAAATTGGTTTTTTACGTTATTATAACAAGTGAAAACTGACATTTATTCGGTAGAGTGAAAGGCCGACACAGACACAAACTGCGTCTCTAGCCCTGCAAATCGGCCGTTGATCCGCCTGCGCTTGGCCGCCACTTGCTGCCGCGACTCAAACACGACCTTGGGCGCCGCCATGTTGGTGCGATTCCGCTTCTTCTCCTTCCACCGCCCCACGCGGTCTTCACGCGTCAGTTCCTTCACGGCAATCGGCGGACCGCACACAAAGTTGCCCACCAGCGGCAGCCGGTAGCTCGTGTACGCGGGCAGCTGACCCAACTGGGGGATGCGACTGTCAATCTTGACGCCCGTTGCAGCCAGTGGAACGCGGCAGTCATGCACAGGCGCGGTCGTTGTCGTCTTCTCCACCTCGGCGTCAAACAGACGCGACAGCTCGTCCACCACCGTCGAGTCTTCCGCATCCTTGGCGTCTTGAACCAACGCGTCAAACATGCTGGAAACGTCGTCCACGACGTCGGCGTCGGCCTTCGTCGCAGCGTCTTTCAGCGAGTCGAACAGCTCGGCGATCTCATCCACAAGACCGGCGGCGTCGTCCTCGGTTTCGGCGTCCAAGACCAAGTCTTCGTTGCCTTCGAGCATGTCGAACATGTCGGTGATCTCGTCCACAACCATGGCATCGTCCTCGTCCACTTCGATCGCCGCTTCTTCACAATTCTTAAACCATTCACTCATCAATTCATCCACCGCGCACGCGTCGTTGGTCGTTTGTTCCTGCTCGATCATAGAGAACAAATCGCTCAAGTCGTCCACGTTGGCGGTGTCTTCTTCCTCTTCCCCATTCCATGTCTTCGATTTCGAGGCATATAGAGCGTACTGGGGCGCCTCGTCCAGCCCAGTACTCAAATAACTTAGTGCATCGTCGAGTTGCCTGACCAACGATGATGGTAGTCCTTGGAGGCTTCGACGAGCGGCACAGCTCGGAAAAAATTCGGTTCCGCACGGGGATTCATCTTCAGGATAGCAACTGGGGTCATCATTGTCTTGAAATTGGGCAAAGTTAACCTGGCAGGAGCTGGAAATCGGTTACGCTGGAGGCGACGAAACGGGGAAGGCGGCTACTATGCAGGACTGGGACAACGTCGCGTGAATCCTGCGCCGCGAATGAATGGAAGGTAGAAGAGGGGGATTGAGCGGGTGGGTAAGGATGCTCTTCTCTGGAACCAGGCAAATTCAAAAGTGAGACCACATTGAATGGCCAGAGATCAACATTCTGCAACACTGGCTTGATTGTACTTGGTGTTTGTATTAAAGTCGCGACCATCACTTGTTCAACATTCTAAGCCAATCAAAGCGGTTTCTGTATTTAGTCGTTTTGAACCGAAACTTAACAACTAACGTTACAGTATGCTAACGTTAATGCTGGGCCTGGTGCTGATGTACAAAGATGAACCAGCTTACGTGGTAAGGTGGCGCGCCATTTTCTTGATGACCGGTCAGGCTGAGCACCCAATGTCCAACTAACAGGTCAAATCAGTTACGTTGTACTGATACAAGTACGTACGACCGTACTTTATATGTACATTCCATTGAAACCATAAAAGTACAAGTGTACATGAGACGTACATATACGTACAACTCGTTCTTTGCACTTCAACTTACGAGACCTCGTTTGAAGTCCCATGGATAAAACGTCTTTTGGATATGTGCCTCAAGGTTGCACAAACACTATCATGTGCTTCTCATACCACCATGACTTCCTTATGTACTACGTAGTACATTATTAATGCTTATTGTTAATTTGGATGCCAACTTCCCTATATTGTTGTAGTATTTGACGAGCATTCTATAAGATTCGCTCGTGTTTGTATTAAACCTAAAGCGTTAAAGTACCAATCCTGTGGTCCAGCAATTGGACCCATTAATTGACAGTGAGCCGATTCACACATACTATTATAGTGTATCAAGGTATTATTACTGATTTAAATAAATAGTTGGTGGCTTTTTTATTACAACATGTGTTTCCTCACAGTCGAAATCCATCGTTCCTTGGCAGATCTCATGACAACTGCCGCCGACTCGGCCTTGCCGGCATGGAGAATGCCGTCGAGCCAGGACTTCCTGAAGATGAACATCATATATGAGTCCTTTGACCAAGATGCGTCGAATGTGGACGACGTCAGCTCCCTTTTCTCTGCTTTGGAGCAACCCCATCATCATGCGGCGCAAGACTCGTCGCAACAACAATCTCGGAAGCGATCTCGTTCGTCCAAGTCCAGTCGCGACGATGATGCCGACAGCCGCCACGTGGACGATATATCGGCCATGTTCAGCAAGTTGGAAGCTGAACGAAACGATTCCACCGAGAACAACAACACTGGTCCCCATATCAAGCGGACACGAATGAGTTCCAAAAGCGACCGCGGGGAATTGCCTGCTGCCACCGCCATCGACGACGTACAAGAAAACGAGTGTGTAGACTTCATTGGGTTTAACATGTATTACACCGTTGCTTCCGATGGAGACACATCTCCATTGGATCAACCCCCCACCCATCCTCATATTGCCTTGTTCGCATGGAATCAAAACGCTGCTTTACTGTGCTCGTTCTTCCGCGGCGCGCCATCTCGCCCTCGCGGCTTCCATTTGCGCGTCCAAGTCGTCCTCGTCCTCCTCTTCGTCATCGACGTCGCTCTCGTCGTCATACTCGTCGTCATCCAGGTGACTGCTCGTTGCGGCATATTTGGCCTTGGCCGCGGCGAGGAGCATGTCGAGGTCGACACTGCCGGCAAAGCTCCCATTCGTGCACACCGGCGGCATGCTTCCTTGATGGGAGCTGCTTCCATGCTGGTCAAAGACAGACTTGGCCACCTTCACATCCACATCTACCGCCGCCATGCCGCGCGTCGACGGCAGCTCTCGATGCAGTCGCTCCATCGCTTGATTCAGCCGCTGGTCCACATCCATGTCGATCCCCATCTTCCGATCCCCATCCCCATTCTCATCCCCGTCTCCATGGACAAACGACGCGTGGTTATCTCGGCGGTACTCTTCCAGCATTTGGTTGAGCTTGACCTTTGAATCCGTGACGACCATAGACTGATGATGATGTATATCCGTGGACGTCGGGAGGATGGAGCGCTCCAATGTCGATAGAAACGTGCTCATGTGCCGGGAGCTAACGTCATACCCTTCGTCCTGCAGCTGCTCCCGAACGTACCCCAGCAGCATGTGCGTGTACGCGTCCATGGCGGCCGCGTGGTCGCGCCGCGCCAATGTATCGGGCGGGACGCTTAGCGCCGTGCCGCATACAGAATTGCACGCCGACTGGCACAAGTCATGATGATAAGGATGCGAAGGAAGTCTAGAAGGAAACGATGACGGCGGCAGGGCGGCGGCGGCGGTGGTATAATGGTGATGGTGGATGTCTGGGAATCGGGATGATGGGGCACGACCTGACGACGAAGATACCAGCTTGATGATGGTAGGTGACGACTTATGCAATGGAATCCCTCCTGAAGACACAAGATAGACATGCGGCGTCGTGGTGGACGAGGGGACTCTATATCAACATTTCGGGGTTTCGGGGTTTAGGGGTTTCGGGGTTTCGGGGTTTAGGGTTTACCTGGAAGTAGGAGCGGACGACGAGGATGGTAGTGGGGGATGGATAGCGTCGTGACGTTCTACCTTTGTGAGAATGGAGCTGTTGTCATGGAGGAGCGACGGAAGCAGGGCCAGGAGGGACACGACGGTGCCAGAGGAGGACCAGAGGAGGTGGTGGAGTGCACACGAAGAGTAGACGGTGGTGCGGATGGGACTGACGGCGTTGAGCGCACCCCACGACAGCACGAGAAAGGACAGACCCAGGTACAGCACCCCCGCCGCGTCCATGAGCAAAGGACGGGCCTCGACCTGGATGATGATCCGGACGAGTACGGATGGCATGACCAACACGAAGATGAGGATGCCGACGACGAGTTGCGAGTAGAAGTACGCGAGTCGATGCATGCCGTGGGGAATCCAGCAAAAGGACATGGCGGCGTCCAGCCCGAAGTCGTTCTTCGACAACGCGACCGACACGAACAGACTTGGCACGACCAGCACCACCACGTACGACGACAGGAGCTCGGACAAGTGCTCCTGCGACATCTTACGGACGAGTACCTACACATCCATGGAGAAAACACATGAGGACGACACGCGAAGCACATGGCTTGTTTCGTCAGCTTTACCATGTGCAAAGCAGCAGCGTGGAACACCCATTGCCACAGCATGCACGTCGCAGTCGCGTGGAAGAGCAGGCCTTTCACGCGGCAGTAAGACGACGGATCGCCACCGCTTGAATCATTGCCCCACGAGTTCAGAAGCATCGCAAGCGATGTGACACTCGCAAACGCGCTACAGAGTACATAGTATGGACCTTGCCTCGGACAACTTCATCCAGTATCCCTTACCATGTGAGCGTCATGATTGAAGAGGTCGTCGGAATGGAGCTTTGGCGGTACTTCCACATGCGGAAGAAGGTTGCTGCAATGCCGAGGACCAAGGACACGGAGCTAAGCACCTTTGTCGGCGTCTGCATGTCTGCCGCGCATTGCCTCAGTGCGTCGTCGTGGGTCCGCATGACATGAAATAGATTGTACATGCTCTCTAACAGTCCGGATAAATATCCGGTTGTTCGATCGTGCGTTTTAATCGTTTAACGTCTCGTTCAAGTGGTTTTAACGTGCATAACCTTTATAAAACGTGCCCATGGACGCAGGATTTGTCACAGCGGTTCGTTAACCCAACCGTTTAACGTCTCGTTAAATGGGTTTAACGTACATTGACCTATAAAACAGATACGAGGAGGACATTTCACTGGGAACAAACAATTCCTCCCATGAACTTGACCGCGCTCGACCTTCGCTCGTTCGTCCCAGCCGCAGACTTCGGCAAATCCAAGGCGTTCTACACGGCCCTGGGCTTTGATTGCACGTGGTCGTCGGACAACCTTGCGGTGTTCCGGTACGGTCCCTCCCTTTCCTTCTACCTCCAGGCGTTCAACGAGCAGGCGTTCATCGACAACTACATGATGTTCTTGAGCGTGGAGAACGTCGCGGACTGGTTCGTCGTCACGAAGACCGTCACGGACAAGTTCCAGACACGGCTGGGGGAAGTACGCGACCAGCCATGGGGCCAGCGAGACTTCACGTTTCAAGACCCGTGCGGCGTGTGCTGGCGAGTTGCTCAGACGATGGAGGGGAGTTAAACGCATTTAACGTGTTAGACGATGCAATATGGTGCTCAGATGATTTTGATACAATTAAGTTGATATGGCTTCTTCCGAAAACGCGTTTTTTTGAAAACCAAGAGGTACCAACATGTTGATTCTTTGGGCAACCCCATCATTGGGCGTGGGAATTTTCCTTACTTTACGTTTTGGTCTTGGTAACACTATATTTAGAAACATATGATTCGACATTTTCAACGTCGAAACAGCCAAATCGTATTGGCCGTAGAATTATACTATTAATAAGTTACTACTAGTAGTACGTCTTAGTATGGGCAGGGTTCCGTGACACTTTTAGGGACCCTTCCATGAAGGGATTCCTTTATAGTATCCCAAATTGCTACTCCGGAGTATTATACAGTCCTGACAAAAACTATAGACGCACTCAAGTTTTTGAATTTTTTGAAATAATATTCAGTTTTGAATCATCGTACTTTGGGATTATACTTTGAATTGGTATCGAATTGTGATACTAGTCTAAAACTTTGAAATCCATTTTACTTTTTTGTAAAATTGAGAAAAACCAGTTTTCAGTGTGATAAAAACTATAGACGCACTGCGATTACATCCAAATAAAGCCAAGTTTCTAGCCA
>NW_009798414.1:56781-63344 GCF_000520075.1 Aphanomyces astaci
TACGCTAGTTGTAATGATCCAATCAAAGCAACGCATTTCGAATCCAGGCAGGCGACACCAGGTTTCCAATTTACCTTCGAAATATAATGAGGTGTCATGTACACCCTCCTGAAACTCGCGCAATTATTTTGGAACGGAGGGAGTAGTATCCCAAATTGCTACTCCGGAGTATTATAGTAGTGTTTCTTACTTCGATGTACGTAGTATTAATAAGTGTAAAGAGGAGAATCAATACAGTTCGTTGGACTTAAAATCATGTCAAAAATTCGTATTGGTGTTGATTGTAAATGAACTACTAGTAAAGAGTGAAAATATCCATAACGTTAGGCGCGTTAGGCTGAAAACTGTTCCGAGCTGCTTGGTTTTATCCAGTTACCTCTCAAATCGCAAAAACAATTGCACGTGATTGGTTGAAATTTTTAAAGTGATTGTTTTCTACCAATCACATATCGTGGCATGGAACCAAGCTGTCACGGAACTGCGCCCACGTATATCATTAGCGTGAACGTTATGAATCATTTTGATGCGGTGGTTCACACTCATAGGGGAATCATATTTGCAGAAACACTGGTCCATATATACCAATTCACACTATTAAAGTTGTTCTGCCTCAAATATGCCTACTACAGTTCCCACAATCCCTATTCTTGGGATGTTTTCCCTGAATTTTTCAGGATACATTTCCGGATAACGTGCGGTCAGCACAAGTGTGCAACCAAGTTACTAGCACGTACAGTACGGACGATGGCAACGACGTCAGTCGACGTCTTCATTTGTCATGGGCCAATGCTCTTCCAAGCAGCCTCCATCCGTTGATGATGCGGCACAGCAGCAGCACCACCACCCCCCGCAGCTGCCACCGGCAACTCCTCTCCGACCTACCATCACCGTTGGTGCTCATGCAACCATGCGTCCTTCGTCCTCGTCCGATGTCCTTAACGACATCGATTCCGACGACGATCCAGCTGTCAGCACCACGTCTACGCCTGATGCTGCAGACAACGACGTCGCCGCAGAGCCCGACAAGGAATTATCTCCGACGGCCTTGATAAAGCCAAACGCTCCTCCCCCCCAACGCCTCCGTCGCGAACCGTCGATGAACCGCCCGGTGCGCAGCTCTAACGTCCGCCGCATGTTCGGTCAGCTCAAGAACTTCCAGCGCGAAGTGCACGACGTGTTCGACACATCTCCCGACAAGTTTGTCACGTTCCACTCGTTCGAGTACGACGACCTCCGAGCGTACGAGAACGACCACTGGATCGACGCCGCCGACATCACCGTGGAGGCGCTTCTTCCGTCGTCGTCGATGATCGCCGAGCGCGGCCGGCTTGATGGAGGCCAGACGGTATTCCTTCGACGGCTAAACAAGAACGCATCCTCGTACAAACTCAGTCGGAGTCGGCGGCTGCTCGTCGCCGAAATCCAGCTCACGTCGCGCCTCCGCCATCCCAACATCGTCCAGTTCCTCGGGTTCAGCATCACGTTGGCCGCCGGCCTTGTGTGCGTCAGCGAGTACATCTCGGGATATTCCCTCCAGCGGATGCTGTCGCTTCCAAACGACGGCCGCATGACGTGGGCCGACCTGAACTTGGCGTACGCGCTCCAGCTGTCGTCGGCGCTCGTGTACATGCACGCGCTGTCCCCCCAAGTGCTGCACGGGAACCTCAAGTCCGACCACTTGTACATCGACTCGTCGTCGAACGAACTCAAAGTGTCCGGGTTCGGCTTTAGCATGCAGAGCCCTAGTACCCACAAGAGCCAGAACGTGTGGAACGCACCTGAAGTGCTCCAGGGCCTTCCCATGACCCAGAAAGTGGACGTGTATTCGTTGGGAATTGTCCTCATGGAGCTAGACACCCGCCGCGTACCGTTCTTCCAGGAGCAAGCGACCATGAACTTCCACGATCTGCTGCTGCGCATCACCACCGGCACCATCCGCCCCCACCTGAGTCCAACGAGCCCCGCCGCCATCGGACGTATCATTCACGAGTGCATTCAGTACCCGCCTTCGAAACGACCAAGTGCCGACTGGGTCCTCAGTCAGTTGCACCAAGTGCACACGGAAATCCACAACGTACCTTGTACGGTAGATGATGATGTGGTACACTAATCCAAAACCAGAGTAATATATTGAGCTGTTCAATCGTACTAGTAGTACAGTAGCGATGTCTTACTAAACTTTATGCTAACGTTATCGATGGATAAGTCCTGTGAAAAGTAGACTACTACTAGTATGTACTAAGCATAGCACGGCGTAGTATGTAGTACTACTTTAGTACCATGGTACTACTGTAACTTACGTACTGTAGTATGTATGCTTAGTACTTAGTACAGTGAACTTAAAAAAAACTCGCAAGGGTTGCACTCATAAATATATTGGGATTTGTATATAGTCTCCAATAGTGGGTGTGGATATTTTTTTGACGTTGCAAGACGTGGTATGATGACTGAAACTTTAAACTCATTTGATTGGCAATGTTGATACCAAAAATATTCATTTTTCACAGCTCGGTTATCGTCGTCAAAGCTCAAAAATCCTAGGAAGTGCCTTTTCAAAAGACCTTTTCACGGACGATTCACTAATCGACTCCCATGCACTAATTGTTCTCTCTATCATTTTCATTCTCTTTTCTGCAGCAGTTACAACAGGACGCTCGAGGAGCCACCTTGCACGCAACTTCGCCTTCAACGGACCCATGACACCTACATCGAGGGGTTGGCAGACACTCGTGGAATTTGGTGGAAGCGGTTCCAGAAAACCATACAGCTCATCATCCACCGTTTTGCGCGACGGGTAGGAAACATGCGCCGACAAGTTGTCCACGAGGATGACTGAAGGTCCCACCAGCTCGTACTTCAACAGTTCTTGGAGATAGAATAGCCAAGTGCTCTCATCCATCCAGGCATTCTCCTGGACTGCATAGATATGTCCGTCAGGGTAATGGGAAAACTCATCCGACTCGATTTGCCCACCAGGCGTGCCGCGAAGGATAAACAAAATTGGCAACTTCGTTCCTAAATACAACAATTCTTCAGTACTAAACGATGGCTAGTTCAGTGCAACTACATACCATCGGCGCAAATTGACATTACTGCTGTCAGGCGGTCGGAATGCTTTTCCGTCGAGCAGACCTTGGCGTCTTCTCCAATTTCGCCCCATGTCCGTCGTGGGGGCATGTCATAATAGACTGCGGTCTCGTCGACATTGACAATGTCCCGGAGCGGCTGATCTTCGAACTTGGTCCAAAACGACGATGCAAACGCCAACTTGACCTCCTCCAGCTCTGCTCGCTTCAACTTGGAGTAACAAGGAACACGTTGCGAAAAGCCATGTCGATGCGCGAATCTTTGGCATTGTCCCAAGAGAGTTAGGTATCCTCGGTCACCCTTCGCAGCGAGGTACGCCTCCAACCACTCGTGCTGATGATTCTTGATCCAGGTCACCATGTGTGCCGTCGTGAGGAAATGGCTGTCCTTGCGCACTGCTTTCATGAAAGCTAGGAGCTCCTCACCGAACTTCATCGTCACAGGTCTTCCTTGACCGCCAAGGGTAGGGTGCTTCTTGTTTCGTTGGGTTTTGATGTAGTCGTCCTTCTTCTTGAGCCATGTTTGCCACGTGGAGCGAGGAATCCCTTCAAGGGCACAAATTGCATTGGCGCTCATGTTAGTGCTCTCGTAGGCCAAGAGGAGTTTCACTCTCGCATCGATAGTGTAGCGCCTTTGGACGCGCTGCGGGAGGATTGCCGTCGGCATTCAAAATTCAAACCCTTGGGTGTTATCAAATCGGACCAATCACAGTGCTATAAATTTCCCAGCCAATCATAGACTAAGGTTTTGATTTGCTTTAGTATTTTCGCTTGTCGTCATTACTTCGACATAGGTCAGATGAATACTATTTTTCGAGTACAACTCTTGCGAGTTTTTTTCAAGTTCACTGTACTAGTACTTGCTAACGTTTCACTACTATAGTATACTAGAGTACTTGTACTAGAGTAACAATGACCACAAGCTTGCGCTGGGTGTTGTCAATGAAACTGGTTTGGCTATTCATTTGCGCGTGACATGATGTCCGAGGGGAAGCTACGACTACGTGGTTCAGTAACTGTTAACTACCGGTACTAACAGTAAGTACGTTGTATTATACTACTATCTACTACTAGTACTACTATTTGCGAGCACGATCGCCTTGGCTTTGGTCCAGTCGGACACGGACGCGAGTCCGATCACAATTGCGTGGTTGCGATTCCGAAAGTCGTAGTCGGCACCAAACTCGGCCAACGGATGGCCAATTTTAAACCGCAGGCTACACCGTCGTACGAGGTACAGTCACTAGTAGTACTACTAGTAGTCCCTACGCATCTACGTAACTTACGTGAGGGCGCGCTTGTCAAACACAACGTCCGCCATGTCGTGGTAATACATGTGCATGGCAATATCCCTTGTCCCAAGAAGGAACTGGAACTGGCATTCGGACTTGGAAAAAGTAGCGGGGGAGGGAAACTTGCAGTCCACTCGCCCCACCACCAAACTTAGCGTGGGCAGCGTAAACGACGTAGAACTCGGGGGGTTAGAGTTCGATTTGGTCAGCGATTTCACCAACGAGTCAGCTTGCAGCCCAATTGTGGCCAGTTGGTCTGACAGGGACGGACGGGTGGGGCGACGGGGGCGCTTTGGAAGGGCCGGTTGATTCGTCACAGGATTGCTCTTGATTACGATGGAATGGGTCGGAGGAGGGGGCGAGTTGGTGCCGATCACGAGGAAAGGAGCTGTTTGGTCTGCTGCGCTGTTGACTAGAGAAGGGGGAGGTGTGGTGGAAGGAGCGTCGAGAGACTTTCGACGTGCGGATTGCGAATAGTATGACGGAAGGGTGTCCTTGAACCGAGAGGAGGCGGCCATATCCAAGGCTGGAACAAGGGCTATCTATATATAGCAAGCGAAGTCGACACGAGTCACATTGTATATTGATGACACTATACTTGTTTGACCTTTTAGATGAGAACCCTCGCAGTTAAGCCCCAGAATCAACCAAAGGGAGGCAGTCTCAGCGTTCACCTGTCCATCTTAGGAACGATACTACTGTATTTTCGAGTGCTTCTCCTTAGTTCGACTATCAAGTCCGCCCCAGCAACTACGCTAACCTTACAATGGCCGACTTGGTGGGCTTCAATATCGACTTAGAGTGCTATGTACTGTACGTTACGACGCCTCAGTCAAACCTCAGGTTGGGCTCATCGCAGTATTATCGGGTGGGTGGAGTAGTCGACTTCATAGTAGTACTAGGCACTGGAACATAGTACTACTACAAGATTGACAGGTCGATTTCTGAAATTCGAAACTTTCGTGACAGCTACAACAGTAGTTCAAATGGTCTGTCAAGATGTCAACTCGACGCCCAAAACCGGAAATCGTCAATTTCAAAGTATACACTCACTTTAGCACTTGCTCCCCATCCGAACATCGATATGACCAACTTTGCTTTAATGATCTCGGCCATTGTTGCTGCGACTGTGGTGGCACTGGAGGCCAATCCCGCGGCACTCAAATCGGAGTTCCCCCCGTCGCCAGCCATGGGTTCCTCGTCAGGGTCCCTCACTGGACCTTCGCCCAAGTCCCCCTTCTCAGACACGTCGAGTAACCACCAGCCCAAGGGCCAGTCCTGTGACCAAGTGAGTGTTCTGAACGACGCAGTGTACTGCATCAAGGGGCCTGCGTGCAGTGGACGGGGGGCGATGCCCACTGCAGTCCGATGTCCTCAAGCGGGGGCTACTGCCGTGGACGGTTGCACCCCATCACTGCGAAGTTTCGACGGCAACTGGGGACTATGTGTGGCTCCTGTCTCGTCCGTGTGCAGAAAGCTACCCAAATCCGACACGTGGGGCTGCGTGTGGCCTTGATGATAATACAAAACTAACGTTAGTATCGTTGCATCCTTCCAAGCAAACTCGGTTAAGGAGTAGTGTGATTCACTTTGACGCTGAAACATCCAGAAAGGGTGGCTGTACATTGTCATGGGCGAAGGCACGCAGTTGCTGGATGGACGAGAATTTGTAAGACACGCACGACAAGCAAGAAACACGTGTGATATGGCCCAGACCACTGCACTTCCACTGACGCGGCCTTGTCCAAGCACTTCACTGCGAGCCATATATATATTGCAAGTACTATGTGACAGGACCACATCATCACAACTGTGTTTGGGAATCTCCTATCTAAAAGCTGGACTGCCTCGGATTTGGTAGGCTTGTATATGAACTTCGACGACTACAGTCTGTACGTTACGATGTCTCGGTCAAGCCTTGCGTTGCGACGCCTCAGTCAGACCTCAGGTTGGGCTCATCGCAGTATTAGCGCGTGGGTGGGGTAGTCGACTTCATAGTAGTACTAGGCACTGGAACATAGTACTACTACAAGATTGACAGGTCGATTTCTGAAATTCGAAACTTTCGTGACAGCTACAACAGTAGTTCAAATGGTCTGTCAAGATGTCAACTCGACGCCCAAAACCGGAAATCGTCAATTTCAAAGTATACACTCACTTTAGCACTTGCTCCCCATCCGAACAT
>NW_009798415.1:0-10790 GCF_000520075.1 Aphanomyces astaci
GGACGTCGAAGCGTTCGTGCGTGCCTGTTTGCACTGCCTGTGCATTGACGGAGAAATGGTTCCCCGTCCATTGGGTTCGGCGCTTCACGCAGAGAAGCCGAACGAGCTCATCCATTTCGACTGGTTGTCGATGCCCATGGCCAAGTCTGGCCAAAAAAAAGTGCTGGTCGTGAAGGACGACATGAGTTGCTTTGTGCAGCTGTTTGCGGCAGAGTCCGCTGACGCCACCGCGACCGCTCAGTGCCTGATGACGTGGTTTACCACGTTCGGCTGCGTTGACACATGGGTATCAGATGGCGGTTCTCACTTCAAGAACGAAGTGATCGAGAAGGTGCGGAAGTTGGTGGGTGCCCACCATCATATCATGACAGCCTACAGTCCTTGGGCGAACGGGACTGTGGAAGTAGTCAACCGACTAGTGCTGCGCACCGTGAAGGCGCTGCTCAGCGAAATGAAGCTGAACGCGGACGAATGGCCACATGTGTTGCCCCTCGTTCAAGGCGCCTTCAACCATCAGCCGGCGGACCGGCTGGGAGGAATTGCGCCTGTGACAGCGTTTACCGGCCTGCCAGCCAAGACCCCGCTGGCAGGATTTGTCCACCCGACGTCCAAGGAAGTTTACGTCGCGGACTGGCTTGGCGCCGCCCGTCAGAAACATGTGACGGACCTCCAAGTGGCGCTAGTAGAAATGCACCGCAACGTGGCGGTGTGAAGCGACAAGTTGCGTCAGCAAGCGCGTGGACGCCGCGACCGAAAATCCCAAGTCAAGTTTGGGGGTTTTTCGGTCGGCGATTTTGTGCTTGTCGGATCGGTCGTCAACCGTCCGACAAAATTGGCCGTGCATTGGCGCGGACCCTGCCAAGTGACCAGAGTCATCACAGACCATGTGATGGAGACTCAGCAGCTGGTGCCATCGTATGAAGTCACGGTCCATCATGCGTGCCGACTGAAGATGTACCACGAAGGTGGTAGAGAGGTGACTGAAGACCTCGAGGCACAGATCGCGTTTGGCGATGGCGGATTTCATGTGGAGCGACTGGACGAAGCGAGCTGCGTGGATGGCCAACACCAAGTTTTGAAGTGGCTTGGACTTGACGAAGAAGAATCGTCCTGGGAACCTGCGGCGAATTTGCTGGACGACATTCCAGTCGTATTTCGCAAGTGGGTGGCGGCGAACAAGGAAGACCCTGCCGTGGCCGCCCTCACAAAGACACTGGACTTTCCGTAGGAGGGGAACTGTTCTGCAGCGTGCAGAGCAATTGGGTCGCGCGTTAGCTTGACCCATTGCAAACACACACACTCTGTGTGTGTGGCGTGTCAAAGGTTCCGATACCTTAGTGGAGGTACTTAGTACTTTAGTGAATGGTAGTCAGTAGGCGCCTCGTGGCGTGTTTAACCTCACTACAATCAGTGTGTATATTTGCTGCCTTGACGAAGGTCCCGTAGCCGAAAGCCAAGAAGAAGCGGGAGACAATACACTGCCCCTCGTCGCGGTCGGGAAGACCAAGCTCAAGCTGTTCAACTCGGGCGTGTTTTGATGAGCAAATTCCCGCTAGTATGGTGCGATACTTAATTGTATGGATCGGTGGCCATTGCCGACGAAAACATGGTGGACAAGGTGGCAGTGTACGTCCAGATGCTCAAATATGGCCAAGTCGTGCACATCTTTGCGACCCATGCCCAAGCGTGGGCCCACAAAGCTGCTATGATCTGTCGAGCCAAGCATATTCAACTGCTCGCTGCGTGGATACACCCGGAGGAACTTCCCCCAGACGAAGCGGTGCTGGTGGCTGGGGACGTCAATATTGACCAGTTTGGTAAACGAAGTGCGGAATTCGACTGGATGGCAGCTACCCTTCAAGTGGAGACGCCGTCGACGGTGCCCGAGGCGCCACACTTTAGCTTTGATCCGGTCACGAACGTACTGGCGTCGTCCGGGATGAGCAGCGGCGGAAAGGTCGAAAGGCTAGAGATTATGTTATGGCATCCACGAGACATAGTCAGCCCTCGGCCAGCTGGTCGCCAGTGCTGCCTCTGAAAGCGTCGCAAAGATGGTTTCATACCAACGGAATAGAGTTGATTACAGACCTCTCGGACCATTACCCCGTCATGTCAGAGTTTCAGTTTGATGAATCCACCACGTGGCCCAATGATTTGTATATACAGTACAACTACCTACTTATACGTATGGGCGCAGTTCCATGACACTTTTTGGGACCCTTCGATGGAGGGGTTCCTTTACTCCAAATTGCTATTATAATAGTGTTTCTTAAAGAGGAGAATTAATGCAGTTCGTAGAACTCAACTGTAAATCATGTCGAAATTCGTATTCGTGTTGATGGAAGAAAATGTATTGTCATCGGAAATCGTAGGCCAGGTGGCCTGCTGCATTTGATTGGGTAAAATCACGAAAAACCCTACAAATTGCTTCAAGTTGGTTTGGCTTGGTATACTTACGCACCATAGCATTAGGTGCGGGCCGCGAAATGCGATGCTTGTGAAGTACCTCTGTGTGTGCGTGCAAAGTGATGAGCTGCATTCGGGGCCATGTACGGACTTAGTAGTTCTGCTGTGAAATGCATACAGGACCTTATTCTCAAAACAACTCCTGTTGGCGGTGCGTGCAGTGCTCGCGTTTGTGGCACGAGACAAGAGGCAGCGTTGGTGCCACGTGAGGTCATTGTCGTCGAGATATTCGAGACGCAACCGCATGCGACACGAGTGCCCAGTTGAGGCGGACGGTGATATGTATGCATGCCAAAGTCGCATTTATTGGATTGATGGGTTCTATGTTTCATAATATGTATGCCGCCTCATCCCAGCCAGGGACTACACTACTGTAGCTCGCAGGTCGTGTGACGTCTGTAGTCATTTCACAACGCATTGACCCCTTGCAAGCATAGCGTTAGCATTTTTCAGAGCGAATGAGCCACAAAAATGAATAGGAAATCAGCGTAAACCAATAGACTGCACCAGTAGCGCAGTGCAAATGATTCGCCAAAGAAACAACTTCTCTCCGCTTACTTGCTTTAACATGGCGACCATTAACCTCGCCAAAGATGCAGTGCAAGCATCGCGGTGATCATGTCTTGAGGTCATGTATATTTCAGCCAATTATAGGCGTGCAATATGGAGTAGGATGCGTGGCCTACGATTTCGCAAAACCGTTCGCTACTTGACCCGTTATATGAGTTATTGTATGGTCATGAAGTTTTGGTAAATGCGAAAATGTAGGCCAGCTGTCCTACGTCTCTCTTGATTGTTGTATATCTGGCCTACAAAATCTGATGAATGTATTGTCATCGGAAATCGTAGGCCAGGTGGCCTGCTGCATTTGATTGGGTAAAATCACGAAAAACCCTACAAATTGCTTCAAGTTGGTTTGGCTTGGTATACTTACGCACCATAGCATTAGGTGCGGGCCGCGAAATGCGATGCTTGTGAAGTACCTCTGTGTGTGCGTGCAAAGTGATGAGCTGCATTCGGGGCCATGTACGGACTTAGTAGTTCTGCTGTGAAATGCATACAGGACCTTATTCTCAAAACAACTCCTGTTGGCGGTGCGTGCAGTGCTCGCGTTTGTGGCACGAGACAAGAGGCAGCGTTGGTGCCACGTGAGGTCATTGTCGTCGAGATATTCGAGACGCAACCGCATGCGACACGAGTGCCCAGTTGAGGCGGACGGTGATATGTATGCATGCCAAAGTCGCATTTATTGGATTGATGGGTTCTATGTTTCATAATATGTATGCCGCCTCATCCCAGCCAGGGACTACACTACTGTAGCTCGCAGGTCGTGTGACGTCTGTAGTCATTTCACAACGCATTGACCCCTTGCAAGCATAGCGTTAGCATTTTTCAGAGCGAATGAGCCACAAAAATGAATAGGAAATCAGCGTAAACCAATAGACTGCACCAGTAGCGCAGTGCAAATGATTCGCCAAAGAAACAACTTCTCTCCGCTTACTTGCTTTAACATGGCGACCATTAACCTCGCCAAAGATGCAGTGCAAGCATCGCGGTGATCATGTCTTGAGGTCATGTATATTTCAGCCAATTATAGGCGTGCAATATGGAGTAGGATGCGTGGCCTACGATTTCGCAAAACGTTCGCTACTTGACCCGTTATATGAGTTATTGTATGGTCATGAAGTTTTGGTAAATGCGAAAATGTAGGCCAGCTGTCCTACGTCTCTCTTGATTGTTGTATATCTGGCCTACAAAATCTGATGAATGAAGTAGTAGTAAAAGAGTGGAAATATCGATAGTCTGAAAACAGTTCCGAGCCACTTGATTTTATCCAGTTATCTGTCAAAAATTGCATCTGATTGACTGAAAATTTCAGAGTGATAGTTTTCTACCAATCATGCATCGTGGCACGGAACTGTGCTCATATGTACGTATATACTATGTCCACTTCATGCCTTGGCATTCTCGAGTGAATGCAACCACGACGACTAACGTTATGTACTAGTAACAAGCGTCTAGTTACTACGCGAGCTGCACGTTAATAGAGTTTCGGGGTTTCGGGGGTTTTGGGGTTTCGGCAGTCAGCGGCAGTTACGTCGTCGCGACGTTTGGTGGCGACGTTTGGCGTGACCAATCAGGTCCGATCTTGAGTTAGTTTGGAGCCAATCAAACATGAGTGCTGCGAAGCGCCGCGCCTATCAAGTTGTGAACACGGCACTTTTGCATTTGCTTTGGCAAGAGTAGTAGTGTGAAAAATGCATCGCTTCGTCCTGTCAGCTGGACTGGCGGGGGTCGTCCATGCCCGCATCGAGTGGATGACCAAGTACAACTTGTCCCCTGACACGACTCCCCGGGACCTGCTGCCGGCGTCGTCGGAAGACACAACTCCTTCCCTTGTGCGCGAAGACACGTACGAAGTGTGCAAGTGGCGGGCTAGTGGCGACACCAACCAGTTCAAGTACGACTTGACGGTCGAAACGTCGCTGGCACCGGCGGACCCGATGCAGCCGACGGGGGATAAGTTCGTTGAAACGGCGGACAAGTGTTTTCCCAACTTTTTTGCCGACAAGGCGAGTGTGTATTATCCGTACCCGCGCAGCAGTTTCAACTACGACCTCAATACCCCGTGGACCCCGTCGGCGGCCGACAAGCCCCGCGTGGATGTGGACGTCTCGTACGATGTAGGAGACACCAACACGTTTGTCAAGGTCTCGCCCGACCCCGTCGATTACAAGACATTTGAAACGGACGGCCCGTCGATCCTGTACAAGGCCATTCCAAACAAGCGCGGCACGTACAACATCGTCGTCAACGCGTTCGACTTTGGTGCAAAAGTGTCGAAAGAGTGTGCAACGTGCGTGGCTGTGAACGATTTGTATCGCCCCAAGGGGGATAAGGCCAAATGCCCCGTGAAAACGGCCCCTGTAGACAACGACACGAGCCAAGTGTTCAGCAAGGACACGGTGAACGCGTATAACGAAGCTGTGGACAAGCTGCTACTGTACCAGTCCAGCGCGACCAACAACGGATGCAGCGACCTCCGCTGCGATACGGTGTACTTGACCGAGAAAACCGGGACCACTGACGGAACTCCATCCAAAGTGGAGGACAAATCGTTCGACGCTGTCGCCACCGTGAACGCCGCCAAGACCGCCCTTCAAGCCCAGTGGAAATCGTGCATGTCCAAGCCCTTCTCGGACGCCGAGTGGACTGCGCTCAAGATAAACCCCCTGGGGGGCGATGCTACCAAGCCCGCGTTCCAGACATGCCAACGCTCGTGTGCACTAGGGGCAGAGCTCAAGGAGTGGTTCACAGAATACACGTGCGACGCGCCGCCACCAACGCCCCTCGCGGCCAGTCGCAAAACCTGTGTGGGGGACGCTACGGAAAAGTGCGAGTATGACCAGACCCTCACGTTCCCGTCGGGGGACTCGCTGGTCAAAAGTGTCAGCGTCAAGCTCAAGGTGGGCCCAGACTCCAAGTCGTCGTTTGGGGGACTGATTCAAGACCCTGCGACAGTGTTGAGTGCCCCGTACAAGTCGCCGTACGAGAGCACCTACAACGAGCTGCATTTCGACTCGCAGTGCGTGCTCCCTGTCAACCCCACGGCCGACCAGACGGCCAAATACAATGCGTTCTGCAACTTTAACGTCAAGTTGGTGGACCTGTTTACGTTCTCCGCCACGATCGCGGACGACGAAGCGGTCGCGGGGCTCTTTACGCTGCCGCCGACTACTCCCCCCACATCCCCCCCTGCCAAGCGAAACGTCGACGAGATTGTGTATTGGACCGTCAAGACTGGGGAAGATGGCACCCCCCAGCTTGTAGCTCCCGACACAGTCCTCATCTTAACGCAGTTCCAGACAAAATGGACATTTGAAGCGTTCACGGCTTGTGGCAAGGTCCAGGCGGCCGTGACGTGGACGGCGTACGTGCATCGCCAAGAACAGCTCTATGTAACGGATTGGCTCAACAGCCTCTTTGCAAGTCGCGATAAGGGGTGCAACGTGCAAGATGCCGATTTTGGAGTTGTTCAGTTTAGCTACGACCCAACGAAAACCCCTTTCAAAGTGAACGAGAATCCGCCGACGCCCGCCGTGATGTATTTGGACTTTGACCAAGAAGGGACAACCATCACCACCCCCCTCTCCGATGGACTGAAAGACTATACCCCCCACGGTCAAGACCAAACCACCGAAGTCCTCGGCGAGAATCCGTTTATTGAAGCCAGTGAAGTGGCTGCTGGCAGCCCACCGGTAGACCAGGATAACGTCAGCAGCCCCGTCGTCGTCGTCGGCGACCAGCCCACCATGTTGTTGTCCAGCACTACCGACGTCGAAGTGCTGATCAAGTGGAAGCTGCTTGGGTTGACCTGCTCGTGGCAATACACGGACACGACGGGGGCGTCGGATCCGTGGATCAGCACCGCCACCTCCACAGTGGCGCAAGAAGCAACGTCGACAGACTTTGCCATCCAGCTGGAAAACATCGACATCACCCGGTTCAAAGCGCTTTGCGAGCTCAAGTTTCAGTCGGTCGCGTCGACGCTGACGAATACGCTGTCGCCCGTCGCCACCGACGAGCTCAAGGTCCAAAACTGCGACGTCCCGCGCTTCAACGTGGGCCAACCGTCCGACCAGGGCCGGTTCATCAAGGACACATGCGACAAAACCACCTGGAAATCCGCCACGTGGCAGCCGGCGCCTTTCCAAGCATGTGGCGGGTCGCTCGTGTTTGCAGACGACTCGGCCAAGAAGACGGTTCTGTCGACCCCCCCGATTGACTTGACTTGCTGCAACGCGGCGTCGCTGGAGCCCCAGTTCACATGCGGAGCCGTGGATGGCACGCACACCAAGTGGTGCAATGCAGTTGTGGCGACACTGTACATTCAAGTCGAGTACGGCTCGCAGCCCGACCAACCGCCGCAAAACGTGGGATATGGTAAAACGGCTGTGCGGGTAGGGCTACAAGGCCAAGTGTCAGCTTTTACGATCGCCAAGGGGTACGAGTTGGTGGGGATTGACAAGGACGGCAAGACCAGCACGTGGATCGGAGACGTCAAGAGTTTGCTTCAGAACGACTGGGACGACCGCATCGTCGCTGTGGTGCTCCAGAAGACGTCGCCTACGAATGCTGTGCAGCTGTTTCAGCAGCCCAACTACGACTACCCCGGGCCGGTGTACGGGGCGACCGCTGGCGCGCAGTTGGTGGATGCGGCCGTGTTTCTCGACGGGTTTGTGGGCTCATTTCACCTACAGCAGGGGTTTCAACTGGAGATTGTTGACACCAACGGCGGGTATGCCAAGTTCACGGCCGACAACCCGACCCTGAACACGAACGTCAAGTCGTTCACGGTGAGCAAAGCAACCCCCCCAACAGCTTCGCTGGAATACCTGGGCAAGGGCAAGTCGTCGGTGGCGCTGGGAACGGTCACGATGATGACGGTGGTGGTCGTGGTCGCGGTGGTCGTGATGGGCAAGCGCCGCCAACAAGCGTCTACGGTGGACGTCGAGGAAGGCTATGTTGCGCTGATGCATTAAGTGGGAGAGTGTGTTTATATCTGTACATGTTTGCGTATATATACAGTAGATATACTCGAGGGCGAGGAATAATCATCTACTAGTAACAACTAACCAGATTGAATTCATTGCAGTTATTACTCGTTCCAGGGGTTCTATTTGCAGAACCCCGAAACCCCGAAACGTTTGGTTTACTGTTAACAACAGAGATAACAAACCCCAAAACTCCGAAACAGTTACCTCTTGGAAATAACGTTCTACAGGTAAATAGTGTGTACGAACACTATATATTGGAAAGGACTATCTGGATTTGGTTGAGGTTGAGGGGCCGTGGAAATTAATTTAAAGTTTGCATACGAAGAACCAGTGAACAATAAACCAGCTTTATTGAATGACATTTTGAAAGTGTGCATAATTCTTTGATCGCCATGGCGACCACTGCCGCCAGTCCGTATCACGTCCAGACGACAACGGCGGCGGCGGCACCACCAGGCGTCGGCGTCAAGTTCATCCTTGCCGGTTGCTCCAACTTGAGTGCGGCGTTCATCACGAACCCCATAGACGTTCTAAAGACGCGCATGCAGCTAGAAGGAGAATTGCCTCCCCATGCTCCGAGGCGGTATGGCGGGTTCGTCGCTGGCGGCCATACCATATTACGCTCGGAAGGAT
The DNA here is from genome assembly GCF_000520075.1 of Aphanomyces astaci. Lineage (NCBI taxonomy): Eukaryota > Oomycota > Saprolegniomycetes > Saprolegniales > Verrucalvaceae > Aphanomyces > Aphanomyces astaci. Next base: position 8,658 of record NW_009798415.1, read on the forward strand.
GGAGGGGGTTCTACAAAGGACTCACTGCATCTCTGATGCGGGATGGGTTCTACTCTGGCATTCGTCTGGGAGCGTACGAGCCAGTGAAGGAGCTCCTTGGCGCGACCGACCCGTCCACGACTCCGCTCTACACGGTACGTCGTTCAATCGTTCGACCTTGACTCAAGATTGTGTGCAGAAAATCACGGCCGGAGCGATCACGGGCGCGTTCGGCAGTGCGTTGGCGAACCCCACCGACCTGGTCAAAGTGCGCATGCAAGGGGAAGGCACTCGGTATGCATCGACCCGTCAAGCGTTCGTCGATATCTGGACGCATGAAGGGACCCGGGGTCTATGGAAAGGGGTCGGGCCGACTGTGAAGCGAGCGGCACTGCTCACCGCGACCCAGATCCCTAGCTACGACCACTCCAAGCACCTGCTCATCAACCACGACGTGCTCGAAGAAGGCGTGCTGCTGCACTTCATCTGTAGCATGTTTGCGGGGTTTATGGCGGCGACCGTCACCTCTCCAGGTACATAGTCATTCTACATACACATCATCTCGGGGTTTGATATGTGTAGTCGACGTGATCAAGACTCGCATCATGCATCAGTCGACGCAAGTGTACTCTGGGTCTGTGGATGCATTCCAGAAGATCGTACGGAGCGAAGGAATCGCGGGACTGTACAAGGGCTGGTTCCCCAACTGGATGCGCCTCGGTCCGCACACCATGATCACGCTCATGATCTTTGAAGAGTTAAGAAAGATCGCTGGCCTCCCACCCATCTAGGGACAAAGACGCGGCACCGCCTTGGATACTCGAAAGAAATCAACCGTATAGATATATATATATATATATTCAGAAAATATATTTGAAATATATATGCTTGACGGCACAAATATATAATAGGAGCGATATCCGGATACACCTTATATCCGGATATTGCTTTTCCACGCACCACCGATGACGACCTCATCCCATGTGTACGAGCTGTTTGGCGGCAGGACGCTGCATGTGGCGTACTACACCGACGTGAAGAACAGTGCGTCACTGCTGCACAAGATCCTGTCCAACGAACTCAACGTCGCCCTCATTAACGCAGACACGGTACCCAACCTCCTCTCCCCACTCGATTCATCCCTCGATGGTAGGTCGTGAGCCTGTTCCAAATCCACGCCGCCGCGTCTCGCGCGCTCCTCTCGGTGCAAAACCACTCGATGACCACGAACTCGCTCCACTCGGAACTTGTCTTCAATCTGTCAGGGACGCGCAACGTCACAGATTCGCTCCGCCGCTTCGGCATCAGCAACCAAGCCACCCAGGTCCTTGTGTGCGTGTTCGACGATGCTACCGCCCTCGACACAGTCGGCATTGATGGCGTGCTGAAACCTGTGACTTCCATCGAAAACCACGCCCACTTGACTCCCGAACACATCCAAGTGTTGAAGAAGCACTACAAGATTCAGGACCTGGAGCTGCAAGTGACCACGCTCAGCGATGCCATCGTCAGCCGCATTGCGACCAAGAACGTCAATAAGTAGTAATGATAGCCTACTCATTGGTAGTCATTGTAGGAACACCCCGAAACTCCGACCAGAGTTGGCGGGGGTTCGGGGTTTGAGCTTTTGTTTGTACGGATAATTGCCTGTTCGAAAAACCTTATCCGGTATTTCGATATTTTTCCAAGCAGTCGTTCTTGCTCGACATTATTGCGCCAACTCCAACACACATCATGGAAAGCTTGGCTGTGCAGCGCCAGATCCGTGAGAATGCCTCGTACTTGCAGGATTACTTTTCAGACATGAGCGCATGGGAGAAGTCCATGGCCAAGAAGGAGCAACAGCTCCAAGGATCCAAACGATCCGCCGCGCCAGTCCGCCGTGCAGTGGCCATGAGTGTGCGCGGGTCCGACGGCTCAGTGTCCATCCAGCACCCGCTGAATGCCACCATCGACACCCCAAGCAAGCCGACGAAGGCGCCATCCCAACACGTGTATGACAAGGGATACAAGAAATGGGACTCGTTCGATGTTGTACGTACTGGACTTTGGACACATCCCATCCTCATATATGCTTCGTCAGGATGCTGCTCTGAAGGAAGTCGACACACCCAGTGTCACCCCCGATCAAGACGAAGAGGATCCCGAGGAAGC
>NW_009798415.1:45924-52384 GCF_000520075.1 Aphanomyces astaci
TTGAAGATCTACCGAGACGGAGATCCCTCAACCGTCAACCGCCAATGCAGTAGAACTTAGAGCATTAGGACTACAGCTACGACCACACCTTTAACTAACTCGACTTTACATTTTGCCTCGAACTCCACACCTGGGTTTGAGTCTCCTTGATTGCCTGCGCCGCGCCTACTCATTAACTTGTCTTAAACCCCGCGACACGACGCTCGCAGACAAGGGGATGCGCTTGTATTTCTTGCGTGGCTATGAGCATGGTTAGCATATTGTGAGCGACGACATCGTACTGGTATTTGTGGTGCAGTGTTCTCTATTGTTGTATGGAATGCGATTTTGAAAAGAGCGCCAAGCCAAGAACGTTGAAAAAAGTCCCAAGTCAATAGAAAAAAAGGTGTAGTAGTTAGTACGTACGATTACTGGAGTAATACTCTGTGTCCAACAATAATTGGCACATTGGTTTCAAGGACATGATCAATTTTCAATGAATGTACGATTGTGATTGCATTCAGGCTACATTTGTAGACTTTTCAGCTGGAAATATTCGAAAACGTGACCGATCAGTGATCCGCCAACTGACCAGTGATCCGCCAAATATTTTTATCCAATAACATGGTTTCTCGAATTTCGAACTGTATTGGACAAAACAAAACCTCTTACAATATTGACCTCGTGAGAAATTATGCACGAATTGTCCAACACTCCAACCTGTCAATACTTCAAAACTTCATACATTTCTAAAACTAATATACCTTTATCATATTATATTTTCAGCTAAATATTTCGGATTTTGTTAAACTGAATTCAATACTCACTTCAAGTATATATTTTGGCGGATCACAGATCGACTGTGTAAATAGCTCAACTTTCTAAATTAATTGGAGAAACATGACCTGTCAGATCCGATCGGTTTTAAATCCTTGTGAAAGCACTTGAAATTGGCTATCAGAATATGTGTCCATCTTTGTTCTAGCAAAAATAGCCGCTGAGTAATTCAAGAAGGAATAAATCCAAATTTTGGTCACGTTATGGAGATTGTCTCAAATATATCGAAAACGAGATCGGCTGTATAATTTATATTCCCACGAAGGTATCAATTTCACTTAAATGTACCCATGTCACCTTCCTCAACAGTATTGGATAAGGTAATCTTTTTAATAAAATTCATTATTTTCTAATTTTACAACTAATAGAATGTCCAAACGTGTCAGTGATTTGGGACGGAGTGGTATGTCACTTGATGTCCCATTGACATGGTGATCAGTGATTGGGAGTGACTTTGAGATAATCTGCAACCCTAGTCACCAGTGGTAGCCACCATTGATTGAGACCGTAGATACATAAGTGGCTTGGGCTAGGATGTGCCGAGTTGATTCTGCAGACCTTTTGGTCATTCCAGTTTCCTCTCTAAACTGAGCCCTTACTGCTACCCAATCGATGCTTCTCAATATTTCAAGTACGACACTATGGCTGCCAACTCCAAGGACTCCAACATTCAACTCTTGGTCTTTAACGACACTTCTGGGTCCACACGAGGACCCAGAAGTTGGTACAGCACCTCAAGGCACTGACCACCGCGAAAGTTGGCCTATGGTTGGCAAATCAGACGAGCCGACCTGAGCCGAAGATCAAGTTCGAAGACTAGCTTTCTGGCGAGCTCCCCGTGGTACTTGGTGCGAACGAATCTGAGCAACGGTGGTACTCCTACTATCGATCTGAGCAAGTTCAAGAAATCAGAAGCCTACTCAGCAGGTCCTCCCTGACGCCTTTACCCAGCAATTCAAGGACGCCTTTGGTGAAGACCAGCCCGTGCACCTACACTGGGCCGCCGTCGAGAAGCGCTATGGGGAGTCGAACGTCACCACGGTTAAGACCTTGATCGGCCATTTGATCTCGACGGCGAATAACGATTTTCCTAACCTTGAAGTCTTATTTTGCGACCTCAAGTCTGCCTGGAAAATTATCAGAAGTACTTGGGTAGAGATACTATCAGTGAGGATCTGATTGTGGCGTTGGTTTTGGATGTTTTACCCAATGAGTACTTTGGAGCTCTTCTAATTAGACGAGAAGGGGTTTAACCTCGTCGAAGTGGAGGCGAAACTCATTGGGATTTTTGGGAAAAGTGGTCATTACGGGTATGGGTAGCCAATCAAACGGCATCTACCATGGGTATGGCCAACCCAAGGGTAACCATGCTGTGAATTTTGTCCAATCGAGGGACAAGAAGCGCAAGCATGGTAATGGTCCAACTGTGGGAAACGACGTTACGGTTCTTGGGCACGTGAAGTCGGAATGTCCTAAACGAAATGAGGATTGTGGGTGTAAGGAGTTTAGGTTTAACATCACCCACAAGCCCAATTCAAAGAGGCCTAAGGTGGATGGTACTAAAATCCCTTGTGATATTGTGGAGTATGGATCCGGCCAACCTACATCTGCCCTAAACGGCCCAAATGAGGATCGAAGGATCCACTGAAACCTCGACGTCCCATCCAGAACTCCTTCATGGATTCTCCGTGCTGGACGGCGGGATCATGGAACATGGTGCATGAGGACGAGTTGTGGACATTGAAAACCAACCTTCAAACGACATCATTCAGGCACGTTCCCGTGGAAAGTGCCTGGACTTTGTCGTTTACACATGCGACGGACAACCTTGTGTGAAGGGGCATTTGACGACGAGCAGAGCGACAGGGAATGTTGCGATATCCCGCAAAATATACTAGTTGGAGTATTGTGCTTTTAACTCGTTTTGGCTATCCACACCATAAACCTGGGTGTTTGTTCAGTGCTTTAGATAATCCGCGCCGTGATTAGGGTGTCACGTTTCATTACAGAATGTAATTTTAGGGAGGTCGTTTATGCAACTCCCTTGCTTTTGAACATTTGAAAAGTGCTAGTCAAAGTTATATCTGCTATTCTCGGGACCGAATTGCACAATTCACTGGTCATCATGAACAACTTTTGATATTGCAAATGATACACAGCGAGGACATGCGCCTACGTACTACTGTATAGCGATGAACGTATTGTGCCATATCGTAGAAAACCACGCGTAGTACATGCTACCTGCATGTACTACGCGATGGAATTAACAGCCAAGGTATTTTGGCCCATTCAGTATCACATGCACTAATAATTATTATTGCTCAGAGTTATTTGGCATTTGTAAAACCCCAGTGAATTAGCTAAAATACCAGGTATTCATTCAACCTTGTACTCCGGAGTAACACAGTTACAGGAGAAGTACTACTCTTTTAGCTACTATTACTGTAGTAGTATGCACGAAGTATCGGAGATTCGGTACGAATTTCCGGACCCATGTTGGCCAGTTAGCGCCGTACGTCTGCGGGGGTTCCACTTGGAGCGAAATCCAGACCAAGATCTTTACGAAGTTCAAAACGAAGCAACGACGATGGCGCATGGGCCGTATTGGACGACGACATCAACGAGTCACACTTTGGACGTATCTTTGAGTTGCGTTACGGGGGCCACACTAAGAAGCTGGAGGATGAGTCGAAAATGAACGAGTGACTTGTTTCGATACGAAGCACACGCATCTCGTTGTCGATTTACAAGTACGGGAACTAAGTCGCCACAAAGGATCAACTGTTTGACTTCACAACAAGTCACGTCGTCCCAAGGAACCAAGATCGATCCGGTGCTCCAACAGAAGCCACTATTTTTGTAAGAGTATATGGCCAAGTTGCACACCAAGTGGGATGATACGTGGGAGGCTGCCTAACCTATCTGGCGGATTTCGGCCACCTATGTTGTGAAACCACCGCTCTTGCCTTGGGAGTCCCGAGTCCAGCAAATGCCGCCTCCCACATGCTTGCTCGGTCGAAACCAAAGATATCGGGGCATCAAGCTCGAATGGAATCGTTTCACCGTCACATTCGATCAGCATTGGACGTTGTGGATGCGTCCCCCGCCGAGCTGGATGATTTAGCCGGAGCTGTTGGCATGGTCGTGCATCGTTTGAAAATAATTCAGCGGGGACTAGCGAACAAAAGGGAAGTTCTTGGTTTCAATGGAAACAGATCTAGCCCCAATACTTCACGATGAGGTAGTTACGACTGAATTGAACGATATTGAAATATCGACGACATGGAGTATGATTACACCATCGATGACATGGAATATAGCAATATCAAAGTTTTTCAGCACTGTTCGTTTGCATCATCTGCATCTTTAATGTAGTAGATCTAGGAGTAATTGTCACGTGACAAAACGCTTGATTACTGAGCTTCATTAAAGCCTAAATCACTGGTATCGATTCTAACATCGCCCAGACGAACTTTACCATGTTGGAGGCCTTTGCGTGGGTCAAAGCGACCGGTACTCAACCAAATGCAGTGTGCCAATACCTTGGACATGTCCAGGTACTTCATTTTGCTGATGATTCTCACCATAAACAAAATTAAGCTCTTCTCAGTACGGCATTATGCATAATTGCGCTGAAATGACTTCTTGAGATATCCAAAAAAGTACTCAATGGGGTTGTAAAACGGGCAAGAGGCAGGGAGGTATTTGACACAATGCCAATTTCTCGGAAGTACATCACAATCTCGTCATGGCAATGTATCTTGGCGCTGTCAAGGATCCACACAGAGTTGCCACCAGGGTGCATCGCAACAAGGCCTGAATGAGCGAACAAAGTGCAGCACCGTACAAAGGTCTCTCGGTCAAAGGTTCCCTCAGTGTCATAGTAGTCCAGCTTACTGTCAGCTCCGATGAAACAAATCAGTGACACATGGGGTTTGCGGTTAAATTCTCCCCAGAAAACAATCTTTTCAGCCCGCATCAAGTACCCACGCTTGCGAAGCATGCCGCGATTATCGAAACTGATTTCGTCCAGGAAGACAATGTTGCACTGGCTCCAATCTATGCTGTCAACTTCTGTCACGAACCGGCATACGTCTTACTGATTGGTTTGGCATTGCTCGTCGCTCCATCACTTTCCATGTCATTCTGTACTCGTGGAGGATCGTCGAAACATGGGAAGTGTTGATGGACGATAGACTTGCGAAGGAATGCCTTCTTGGCCTCGTCTAGAAACGACAGTCCTTGGTAGTACGCGATGAGCCAGTCCTTCTGGTACTGCTTAAATGTTCGTGTTTGGGGTGCATTCTTCCGACTGTAGGTTTCAGTGTCGTTGTAGCGTTGAACCCAGTTGGCGATGATCTTCTCGTCTTTGCGATAGATCACGGCCAAGTGGCTTTTCTTGATCCCCAAGAAGAAGTAGCCGTACAAGCAATGCATCATTGTGCTTGAGTTGACTACGGACTCGATTGTCACTGTGTGTGTGTGCAGAGGATTGTGCTTGCGTTGATTGGTTATGCATATTAGCCAATCAAAAGTGTTGGCGAGGTTTCGGATCGGTTTGAAGTACAGAGTGAAGTCCGGAAATTCACGTCAAATCGACAATTAAACCGACGCCAAAACAAGTGCACAATAGTATGGACTTACGAAACACGTGCGAAACAATATGCCGGATTTTAAACAGAACACGAAACAAACTGTTTCGTAAAACCAAAATATGCAATTTTCATGTACTTGGATTATGTATGCTTCTGAAAGTACGTCGACATATTTTGGTTTTACGAACATGTTTATCCGGAAGATAATTACCACATTTACAGTGGAGGCCAGGCCTTAACAATATGGTATTTTGTATTGTATTGGTCTAGACAAGTCGAATAATCAATTATTGCAATATATTGAATTATATTGACAATAATAAACAATATATTGAGGCATGTATTTTACTCTATGTCAAATCCTATGTCTTCATCATTTTCGTCAAAATCGTCATCAATTTCATCTTGACTGCTATGGACAACTGATGCCACAAGCGCTTGGTCCCAAAGAAGTCGATTTGATCTCAAATACACCAGTATTTCTAGTTCTAGGACTCAATGACCGCCGATGTGGAGAGTACAGACGCTTGCACAGGCTGAAAAGCCGTTCAACGTGATTTGATGTAGGCACAACAAAGGACGTGTACACATAGCCAGAAGAAGACATTGTCTCTTCTCTCTGCCGTTTCAAGATTTCCGACGCAAAGTCATCCTCGCTCTGATGTGGGCCAGCATCAACAGTAGATGCATGATCTGATCCTAACGAGTCACTTGACTTCGTTCCTGTGCTGTAAGACGAATTTCGTAGCCGCCTTGAATCTTGACAACTGCACTTTTAAAGTCGAAATTTTTGATTTTGATTGGACCTTTAATGTTCTCTATCTCGCGCTGTAGATGCATTTGAGGGAATATGGATGAATATCACCGTTACTCCGACCAAACTTGATCTTTGTATGTCTAGTTTTGTCCAATGAAAATTCATTCATTGAGGATTGACCAGTAAAACATTACAATTTCTTGTATTTCTACCAATCCGAATTGATAGGGTTAGGGATGTAGCTCACATTTGTAGGTTTTGTGGAATATGTCGGAAGGTAGAACAAAATATG
>NW_009798416.1:0-50657 GCF_000520075.1 Aphanomyces astaci
GACGAAAAAATGAGAGAGCTATTTTAGTTTAACCCATTGCCTTGCTACAACAGAAATGTATGGGCTCGGACGTATTTTGGCCACCCATACGTCTTGACGTTTGTATGGGCCAGTTATCCGTACACTTTATCCGTACGTAGATTGAGTTTAACCTATCATTATCCAAGGTTTAACCTGGCAGCTTACTGTTTAACTCTCATCTCAAGTAAGTTTTATCCCAAAATATAGGTTAAATAGAAAAACGTAGGGCAAACGATTTGGCCTGTTCGTCGTTTCTAGCTTTCGTGCACCATAAGCGACAATTTTAGGAGGCCTAAGTTAAACCCACGTAATGTTGACGTTAAATTATTTTTACTTACGTTTTTTTCTGGTAAATAGTTAAACATCCTGCATAATCCGGATACAATGGAAACGTTCATACGGATAAATGCTGTATACAAAGACCAAGATACACTTGATGCTCCTTTTCGGCCAAAATGTGCCTGGCTCCATATATTTCCATACAAAAAGGCTGGTTGGTTTAAATTCTATTACTCGATCAATTTTTCACCAATCGAAATTTTGAACCGTAACTTCTGTTGGTCTTGACCAGTTCTATCGTTATTACGGCTTTTTTTCCTAAAAAATAACAATACAAAGTTGGAATAGCTGTCGAAAGACAAGGCATTTTTTTTAGTCTTTAGTTGAAATGCACCATGTATAAATTTTTACATGAGTTTAATTAGCCATCGTAAAAAATGCAATCACATTTTAATTCATAGTTGTGGATCACAACAGCAGCGGCATAGTGGAGGCCATCCATTCGTTACGAGGAGCAATACGCTCCTGCTTCTTTGTCTGGTAGCGCATAATTTGGTGCCGTGTCAATAATTGATGCATTACCTTAGTACGGCCATGGCATGTCAGGATGCTTGGTTATCGTATGCCCAAAACAAATTACAAATCCGTATAGTTGATTTGATACAAATTTGGGGAGGGGGTGCCGACCAAACCGATCCACAATCGATCTGATTGGTTGGATTTCATTGAGAGGGTTTTAATTGGATAATAATTTTGAGCTCATCTGAGGTAGCCAATCAAATCGATTCAAATTCCAACGAGAATCCACAACACGAAATTTCACTCGAAAGCACAATACTGTATGTTGATTCACTAGATGACCAAAATACAGTAGACGGTGTAGTGGGAACTTTTCTCGGTGTCGACATCGTTTGGTTGTGTCTTTAGCGTGAGAGCGAGTACAAAGTCATGTCCAGCCCTTATAGCTCAGTGGTAGAGCACCCGCTTAGTAAGCGGAAGGTCCGCAGTTCAATCCTGCGTGGGGGCAATCCTTTTTTCTTGTACATTTTTATACCACGTTTGGAAAACTTTGTTGAGAAAATCCTGCCGTTCAAATCCCATGACGTCGGTCGAAGAAGCGTTGGCGACGCTGCGCAGTATGTTTGAAGTGTATGACGAGGACACTCTGCTCGCTGTCCTTGAGGCGAACGAAGGTCACATGGAGCGGACCGTTGATGTCTTGCTCGCCATGCAAGACGACAATGTCGCAGCTGCGTCGGATACCGCCGCTGCCTCAGGCACCCAACCCCCATCGCTTCCACCTGCTGCCCCATTCGAGACCGGTCGTGTCGCGTCTGCACAAAACCTTATCCGCTCTCGTGGGAGCTTGCCAGACGATTTTCTCCGTGTTCCGACTGGTGCGGACCAAGAAGCGCAGGATCGCATGCTGGCGGAAATGCTGCAGAACGAAATCTTTCGCGACGAAATCCAGGCGGACAGCGACATCACCACTTACATAGGTACACCAAGCACATGCGATGCTTGTCATTTTCATGCGCTTCTAGGGGCGGACGGACGGCGCCATCAAGCACAGCCTCCAGAAAAGTCGGCGTATGACGTCGCGAACGAGACCATGGTGGCCGTGGGCGAGCGTCTCTCGGACATAAGCATCGGCATGTCCTTCCATCGTTCTCCTTTTCACACGTATGCATATCTATAGCGGCGAAGAACAAGATCTCGCAAATGTACGCGCGGTTCCAAGCCAGTCGACACGCATCCGACCCCACGTAACGTCCATTCTTGGCATCAACATGCATGTTACGTCCATATGCTGTAGCCACCGTCCCCTCATGGCGCTCTCGGACGACGAAGAAGACGATCGTCGGCCGCATCTTGCGACCTCGGGCGACTTGTCCCGTCGACGTCCGAGCCACGCCAGCGCGTCCAGTCCTCGTCCTGCCACCGCCAGCCAAACCAGTTCCCATTCGAAACATGATTAACCCTACTACTACATATGTACTACTCAAACACAGCGTTGTACTCCTATTGAGTATTTCGCCCTAGAAATGTTAAGGCTATTCGTTTACACCCAACAGTACTTTTCATTGCCGAACCACGTCACATGATGCTTGTCGTCCACTCCTTCGCGCACGAGCAGCGACGGCAGGTCGTCCGTGCGCGTCGTCACAAACTCGGAGAAGGCCGCGGCGAGCCAGCGCTCGGGGTTCCACAGACACACACTCGCGAGGCTCCACTCGGCAGCTTGGGCCACGGCGGCGCGGACGAACGCGCGGCCATGTGCCTCGCTCACGCGGCAGCGGAGGATCGTCAGTTCCGAGTACTCAAAGTCGTGCGTCCACACCATGTACTCCGTGGCAACGCCCTACATAAGAAGTACATGCATTTGTGAAGGATCTACATGCATTCTTGAAGGACCATCATTGTTGAATGCTTCACCTTGTGATCAAGCAAGTAAACGCCAAGCGAGCGGGGAGGAGATGGAAATGCTGTCTTGGTGCGGGCGTAAAAGTGGCTGCGGACTTGAAACCAATGGACCAGCGACGGAGTGAGCAGGAAGTACACCGACGGAGGGCCGGTCTTGGTTGCTTGCTCCATGTACATCAAGTCGTCGCGACACACACGGTCGAGGGCTGATTCGACCGGCAGGAGGTGGACGGCGGGAGGTTCATTGGGCGGGATCACATGTGTGGATGGGAGCACCAGCTCGTCGGCAGAGTGTACTTTCCACCCCTTGTCGCTGTAGAACCTTGGGCCAATGTCAGAGTACAGGTTGGAGATCACAACGCCATCATGGTCATGGAAGAGCTCCACGATTCGCTGTAGCAACATGGCTGCATACCCCTTCCTTCGATGGTGCACAGGAGTGAAGACAGCGTCGATGCTGTACCCGTACGTGCGTGTGCCCGTGTACAAACAAGGCCGCTTGAACACTTCCAAGTAGGCCAGGAAGTCCAGCGTGTTCGGAGCGGTCGTCGGCACCAGCACGTACGCAGTCATGGCGGCCTCTGCGAACTCCGTCGCATACAGGTCCTTCTCGCGTTCAAAATATTGCTCCATCGTTAGGTACGGCGCGCCCCATTCGCTATGCGTGAGCTTGTCTGCATGCTCCTGCTGCGCATCCGACGCCACCTTGACTTGCATAAGTACAAACCAAAATAGGTCATCCGGATATCACCGGATTCTCGTCATTATCACTTTTCCTACTAGTACCAGTACTGTAATGCGCTGGATGTAGGATACGAAATCAAGTTCATGCCGAAGACGATGGCTTTGTCCACTTGTGGACAAAGCCAGATACACTGTTTACGTGTCCGTCAACCCGTCGCGCAATCCACTCGGTTGCCGCCGCAGGTTCTGTGACTGCTCGCGTTCAATGAGATTTGTCGGCATCAAGTACTAGATTGAGCCGGACACGTTACTTTCTACGATGACTGTAAGGACGAAGGAGCTTTGGGAAAGCAGGACGACATACCTCGTTGGGGTTGAGGTCGGTGTAACGTTATGGACGTGGCTGGTTTGTTCTCATTCGCGCGAGATGCCCTTCCACACGAACGCAGTGCGCACTTGCCACCAGCATGTTCTCTTCCAGAAGGAGTACAGCACGGTGGGGGTCGCTTCGACGAAGCAAGTTTTGGCGGTGGCGCATAATCATGATCAACCATCGAACATCCGGATAATAGAGACCGGATAACCGATCTTCCAAATACAATCACATTTTTCACGTTTCCATGGCGAAGTACGATGCACTGTTCATGGGTGTGGCCCAGCAGGAAGGCAGCATCGCGGGGGTCCTGAATGCATTCTTCGACTTCCTCCATCGCAACACCGACTTCTACGTCGTATCCGACAACCCACAGCGGAAGATGGGCTTTGCCCCAGGGCAAGCGCAAGCCTTGGTATGTAGCTACAGTGTTGACTCCTTGATGTTTGTACTGATGCAAGGCACGCATAGCTCCTGAAGTCATTCAATCAGTTTCCAGTAAAGCCCCTTGAAGGAGTCGCCCCCTCTTCATCCTCCCATCAAAGACCTGTCACGGCGCCGCCAGCGCCAACAGCAGCCCCAGCAGTCTCCACTTCGGTGACAGCAAAGCCTATCCCTAAGAATACTCAACCAGCGACGACACCTGAAGGGAAGCAGAGTACGTGTACAACCATCCACACAATCCACACAATCGAATTCTTCATAACCTCGCCATTGTCCTATCGCCCTAGTTCCTGTGGGAAATGGTGGATCCACGGCAACGTACACGTGGACGCAGAGTCTTCGCGATGTCACCGTATGTCCATCGAAATGGATGTCGTGTATGCAATCAACTTGTTTCTCTCGTTAGGTGCATGTGGACGTACCAGTAGGAACCAAATCCAAGGACGTGACGGTAACCTTCACCCACACATCGGTTTCGGCTGGGTTGAAAGGGCAGGTACCGCATGAGCCCACGCTATTTGCTTGTGATGGATCTTCGTGATGTAGCCACCGCTGTTGCATGGATCGTTTCCGTACAAGATCAAGCTGGAAGACACGGTGTGGTCGTTGGATTCGTCCAAGGTGCTGCTGCTGTCGATCGAAAAAACCACAGAAACATGGTGGAAGTCTGTCGTGGAGGTACTATACATCTCTCCATGAAGCCCATTAGATTCGAGCAATGTGATGGATGATATGGCAGGGCGATGCTGAGATCGACACGTCGCAAGTGGATTCAACCCAGCGGATTGACGACTACGACCCCGAGACCCAAGGCGCCATCCGCAAGATCATGGTTTATCATCCTGTCCATCCGTCTCCATCTTCTCATGGGTGCTGATCTTCACGTAGCACGAGCAACGCCATGGACCCCGCCAGCCCATCACGTCGGGCGACAACCAGCCCACCATGAGCTTCCCCACGTCGTTGGATTTGGAATAGAAATGGCACTCCGGATATGTCGTCATTCCCCAGTTTATCCGGACACCGGCAATTTAAAAATGATAATGAAACCGATCGGCGTCGGGTGTCCGTCGTCCGGTGCTGTATGTACTCGTTCTGGCGAAGCACTTGTTCATGGCGAGTGTGAATGGCGCTGGCGATCAAGGGCATCGCGTACGACTACGACGCCATGGACATCTTGGCTCGGTCGAACGAGAGGGACGACTACCACATCGTGAACATGAGCCTGGTGGTACATCCCGTCGTTGGAGATCGACGGTCAAGTGTTGAATCAATCCAGCGCCATCCTCGAGTACTTGGACGAGACACGACCGACGCCTTCGTTGCTGCTGTTCAACGTCGCGGACCGCGCACTTGTCCGTTATGATTGGGGCCGACATGCAACCTTTGCGGTGCTGCGAATGGTCTGTCGTTACCACGTTCTCCATCGTTGAAGTGAATGAAAGAAGGTCAGTGACGATGATGCTGTGTGGGGATGTCGGAGATGTACCCTGCCGCCCCAAGTGCTGTTTTCCCAGCAGTACTGTACGACGTCGACACCACCCTCTTGACCCATCCGTGCTTCTTGGCCGTCCATCCCAGCACCATGCCGGACGCTCCATCATGTGTTTCCACACTCAACAAGTCCATTAACTATCGTTAATGGCCGTGGGATGCGAGATAGTATGCTTTCTGGTACTCTTGGGCGTGTTTTAGTCGGTCGGCCCGATGTATGTGTTCTTCTAGCTCGATGCGGTGCATCTAACATGTTGTGAATATATATATATATATATTAGTTGTGAATATATATATATATATATATTAGTTGTGAATATATATATATATTTTGATACCTCGTGGACGAGACGCATCTCTTGGTCCGACCTGGGCTTCAACTCGACCGGTGTCTTGTGTTTGATGACGCTTTGGATGATTAGTTTCCGCCGTTGGTCGTGCTCGGGCTTGGCATCTCGGCCCTTGCGCTTCACTTGGGCTTCGAATTCTTTCTTCTTGAACCCCAGTTCCGTTCGCTACGGTCCAACAATTCGACTCATGCCTTTGAAATCATATATATATATATAATATATATATATATACCTGCAACGCATCGGACCGCCGCGTGGCTGCTTTTCGAATGCTGTCCTTGGTGTCTTTCCATCGCTGTGCGTTTTCCAACTGCTTGGCTTCCCGGATCACGCGCATGCGGTCGTTTTCTGCTCTTACTTTGGTCGGAACTTCGTGTTGTATCGGCTACAAGATCAACGGGGCTAGAAAGATCACAACTTTCTTGGTCGTACCAGAGGGCGAATGTGGGTTTGTTTGGGCTTTCGCGCCTACGTGGATAGATAGGGTTGACGTCAACTCAGAACGAGATGTTATGAAAAGCACCTTGGGGGTACTGTTCAAAGGAGTGGGGGATGGCATGACTGTGGCATGTTTGGCTTGCAACAACGGCTGGGTTTGCAAGATCAAAGCGATGCATTCCTGCCGCTCAACTTGGTGTGCTTGATGGCGAACGTTGGCCACCATGTCAGGCACGACTTCGGCGTGGTCGCGTCGAAACGATTCGAGCGACCGCGGCTGCAGCGTCTCCATGGCGATGCCGAGACATCGGCACGACTCGAGTACGATGGGGTCTCGAACGAACGACTTCCACTGCTTCGGATGGGTCATGTAATACATTGCTGCGGCCATGAAGTGGCCTTTGGGTTTCATCTCGACGAGCAGCGACACGAGTTCCTTGTCGAGCTCTCGAGTTGGCGCAGATTTGGACGGCGCGACCATCGCCGCGTCGACTTCAGCATGCCAGTCGTCCAATGAGCAAATGTCAGGCTCCAAAAACGACAAGTCGTCCAGCGCCAGTCCTCTTGCCATAAACTGGGCTTCGATGCCCGAGACGCAACTTGTGTGGGGAGTAGTTGTCATCGTAACCTGCTGCTGTTTGATGGGGGTGGATAGCTGGTCCGAGTCATCGAATTCGACGTCGTACACATCGTCGCCTGGGTTCTCATCAGGTGGGATGTCAAACAAGGGCTGCGCAGAGTCAATCACGCTCGCGTGCATTACAGTTTACGCCGAGGTACATAAATGCAAACTAAATATAGAATCAACAGCGTTTCCACGATCAAGCGTATCTACAAGCCATTCTCCGTTAGCGATATCTAACGATGTAGTAGTATACTAGTATACCTCTTCTTGCTCGAGCGAGTGTTTGGCCCAGGGTGTGGCAAGGGAGTTGGCATGTGAACGCTGCTGCCGCTGCTTCGAAATCCGGCGCCTTCAATGCCTGGAGCCCCTAGCCAATGTGTTGTGTCAGTACATATACTTGCATAAAGTGATTTGCCTTGGACAAATCGATGTGTCGATGCATTCAATTGCGGCGGTAGTCCAAATACAGGGCGTTGTGTCCCATTGTTGGATGCGTACGGAGGACGGGGCATCGGCTTCGAGCTGGCGACGCTCGCCATGGTATTGGCAAATTTTGGCGACGAAGGCCCCAAAGGCAGTCGCCCCGACGGTTGAGCAGACATCACCCGTTGCCCAGGGCCTTGATTTTGAGTCTTGAGTGCTTTGACCATCTTTTCCCAGTTTCGGCACTTTCGAGATTTGTCCTTGTACGCCTAGTCCAAACGTATGCTGTGGTTCTGTGATTGCCCAGCAGGGGTGGGTGCTTACTTCACGCAAGTCGTCATTCGACGTTGTTAACGTCGTCACTTTGTTCTTGAACTCCTGCAGTTCTTCTTCAAGCTTTTCAGTGTAGCTCTTCATTTGTAGATATCGCTCGCCATGCTGCTGCTGGTATCCATTGTGTTCTTCGACTACAATTTTGTAAGGCAAGAATTTGCTACGTGTCTACGAACCCAGTGCGTTTCGTAAGCGCTCCTTTGAGTCGTGTTTTCGACAAACCGTTGTGAATCGGCCAACACTCATGCAGTGCTTATTACCTGTCTGTGAAAACGCGATTGAGATAACCATGCGAAACACAATAGGACTGTGTACCTGAAATTCTCCTGGGCATGCTGGAACTGCACCACAAGTCACAATCAAACAATATCCATTCGTCCTACAAGTACCAAAAGAAAAGCTACGAAAATTAATCGCAACGTATTTGATTATTCGACGTACCAAATGCGCCTTGAATTTGGCCTAGAACACTTTGTCAAGTGTTGCTGGAAATAATGGGCGGTCTTACCCAGGCAGGATGTTGGATCGGCAAGCATTTCTTCCCAAATCACCTGGCACAGACCGTAGTATTGAATGCTTGAAGAGCTCCCACCTCTAGTTTCTACAATACAAGTCAGTTAAAGCGTAGTCACGAGCGAATGGAATTTACTCTTGGATCTGTGGCGCTTTTAACAGTCCTATTCGTGGTTTTAAGCAATCATGGCATGCAAGTGATAGCTTACATTTCGCAAATGCTACCAGGCCTGCCATATTTACGTGGTAGTCATGGATGAATTGATAACTTTGTTCCACGGTACAAACCTTTGACTCAAGTCTATTCCACGGTGAATTCACGACCAAAATGCTGATGATGTACCTTCTTGACATGCAGGACAGGTGAGGTCGCCATCTCCAAAGTGCTTGTACGCGTCTTTCTCCTGCAATGCAGGTACATAGAGTACCACGCATTATAACGAGTGACAAAGCTACGCCACGATCGTAACAGATGAAATACGTACGCAGAAGATATGACTGCACGACGTTCGATAGCATGTCTGTGGGCCGTTGGACCCACACAGGACTTCCCAACATGCATTGCATCGTAACTTGAATGACGACCATATCGCTTCCTTCTTGCCTTCTTCATGCACGTGGGGGTCGATTTCGCTGCTGATGCGTGAGTTCTCCATGGATGGCGTCGAACGGATCTTCTGTCCTTTCTGGGATAATCTTGAATGACATGGCGCGTTGCGAGCCTTATCCGGAAAGGTTTCATTTATCCGGACATGTGGGAAGTGGCAGCACAACACATCTTCCAACATGAGCTGCGCCCATGAACACGGGGACCACGATCATTCCCATGATCACGCCCATTCGCACGAAGTGGAGGACGCCGAAGGAGATTCGCTGTTCCAGTACATTGACACGAGCAAGGTCCGGGTCTTGAACGCCTTGGACGAGGACCACCGCACCCATCCGTTCAAAAGCGCGGCGCTCAAGAAAAGCAAGGATACGTTCTTGGAGTCCAACGAAGATGACCCGGAGTTGATCTTGTACATTCCGTACGTCATGGATATCATCCGAGGCATATTGATTTGTCTCACGTCGTTGTAGATTCACAGAAGCGGTGAGCATCAAGTCCATTTGCATTTCGGGTGGCGAAGACGGACTGCATCCCAAATCCGTGAAATTGTGCGTCGCAGAGGATGCACGAGTACACAGTTCATCACATTGTGGTGGTGGCAACGTTATGCTAGGTTTTCCAATCGCGAAGACATTGACTTTTCCAACGCCACGGAGTTACCACCGTTGCAAAAGCTCGACCTGGTCGAAGACTCTGACGCGCACATCAACTACCCCCTTCAGTGCGTCGTCCACATCATATATCCGCCGTCGTTTCCATCTAACGTCGTCCGTCGTTAGCTTGCGAAAGTTCCAAGGAGTGAGCAGCATCACGTTGTTCTTTGACGCGAGCTTTGGCGGCGACCAAACCCGCGTGTATTACATTGGGCTCAAGGGCGAAAGCAAAAAGGTACGCTCGTGTTCTCACATGTGTGCCCTCCCGTCTTAAGCCATGTGTCGCTCCAGTGGCGCCATGGAGTCGTGGAATGTGTGTACGAGAGCCGCCCTCAATTCAGCGACCACAAGATCCCTGGGGCAGCCATGTTTGACTCGACCAGCAAAGACGCGGCGTAGAATCGGCGGCTTGTTAAATATACACTTTGATGCTTGGACTACTACTAGTACTACTACTTGATCTTGGCGGCGTTCGCTTCGGGCATGCGTTCAATGGCGTATTTGCGCTGGGCAATGTACATGATGGGTACACCGGGCACCTTGCGAATGCGGCGCTTGAGCTCGCGGTCGCATGTGGCCACAATGTAGCATCGCGACTACAATTGCATATGTTTAGGAGATAGGTGATGGGAGGAAGAGGGTTACCGATTGAATGCGGTGCAACAAACAGTCGTCGGCGTACGTGCCTTTATGCGTGCATGGCAGGCGCTCGAACCGCGGGTCCTTGGCGAGTCGCAGCGCCACGCGGTACTTGTGGCCGAGCTTTTCCAACTCGGCCATCACGCAGTCCGTGATGCAAGGAATGCACTTGGCCAAGAGGCAGTCCATCATCGCAGACACCACTTCCAATTTGTTTTTGATGCTAAAGTTGATGAAGTTGGTATCCACCAAAATGTTGTACGGCGGGCCCAGCTCGGCGTTGTACTTGAAGAACAAGTTGGACGGGATTTGATCACTACACATCCATGAGACTTAGGATCATGTTGAGGGACGTACATTTGACGGGGAGCTTCCTTCTCTTTCTTCTTGAGGTCCTTCTTGGCCGCGACGGCTTGGACAGATTTGCTACGTTCACCGAGTCAGCCCAACGAACGAGCGCTCCAACCCAACTATATGCATCCAATGGAGAATGTACATACATGCGAGTGTCCTTGGGACTGATCATGCGCTTCACCGCGGCAAACTTGCGCACTTTCTTGTCCTTGGCCATGACGACGAGCGAGCGCGGGAGCAAAATGACACCGACGGCGTTGGATAGCGGGTTCAATCTGCTACCGTCCAACCAAAGTGGAGCATCCAAGGGTTGCAATTATATTGCTATTCAATTCAATATACTAGGGATTTGTATTGAATATGGTGGAGATTTATATAAATCCGGCTGCAAATCATTCTATTCATTGTACTGAATTACCTGTAATAAAAGATGTATCAATCATATTACTTTAGAAAGGTATACACATTGTAGGGTCATATTCCAGACGCACGTGCCGCCATGAAGCGCCAGCACCCCGCGAGCAATGGAAAGGGGAAGTGGACAGACAACAAGAAGAAAAAGACTGTCCAGTTTAGCGAATCCAAGCATGATGATCATCATGGTGATGGCAGCGCCGACGACGACGACGACGACGATGAGGTGAATGGAGCACTGGATAGCGATGACGAGACCAAAAGCGATGATGGCGACGACAGCAAGAAGCGCCAGATACCGCGACAGCACAAACGGCAGGAAGGCGAAGAAGAAGATCGACCCGACATGCCTCAATATGCGGACGAAGGTGTGCGCATGATGGCGTTCAACCTGAAGGAAGACAGAGAGGAGGGCCACTTTGACGAAAGCGGCAACTTCGTGTGGGCCAAGGAAGAACAGCCGATGCAGGAAGATGCATGGCTCGAGAATGTGTCTGCACAGGAGATGGAAGGAGCCGAGCGAGCGCGCATCTTACGACAGGAAGCACGCACCGACGACGAAGAAACGTGGACCGAGCGTCGCGCCACGAGTGTGTTCATGGAGGTGCTGGAGGAAGGCGAGACCGTGTTGAAGGCTCTCAAGCGGTTAGGCAAGAAGAAGAAGGGTTCCAAGGGACCAGAGCAGACCGCAGACATGAAGCGCGAGTTCGACGAGCTCACCGAAGCGACCGACTTCCTCATGCGACAAGGAAAGGCAGATGTATACCATACCCCTAAGGAACAGTTGGTGCCGCAAGCGCCGCCGCCGCCACCAGTTCTATGGGAGTACAAGTCGCAAGATGGACTGATCCAAGGCCCATTCCCGTCGTCCAACTTTGTCGAATGGCAGGCCCAGGTACCGTGATCGTATGAAGCGAGTTGTAGCTCACTTTGCCTTGGTAGGGTTACTTTCGGGGGGACAGCGCAGTGCAAATGCGACGATACGAAGCTACGGATGTCGTGGCAAAGGAATCGTCGGCGGCAAAGGACCTTGAAGATGACTTCGACGACGATGACGAGAAGGAGGAGGACGGCGACGGCAGGTGGGTGTCGTCCGACACGATCGACTTTCGCCGGTACAATCGTTAGCATGGAGGCGTATCCACATGATCATGGGCATATGACGGACGTGTGACCTGCGTAACGTACACGTGCTTCCTTCACCTCATGCTGCCATTCTCACTCGTCAACTGTGTCGCCGTGTCGAAGATATATCTAACAATATCTCACCAGAGTGCGACATAAACCAACTATTTTGAATCAACCAAATGACTTGAAGAAAAGGTAAATATTTTGAACACGAGAAAGGTGTGATTATTGTCCAAGTCGTGGTGAAACATTTGGATTTTGAAACTCACTCGGTGGTCAGAAGCATCCAGCGCCGCCAATCTCTACAGTACCGAACCATGCAACGCGATGGTAAAGCAGCGCATAGGTCGACCATACATCCAACGACGTAGACAGATGGGATGCTGGTCAGCAACAACGCAAGCACTGGCAGAGTCCGGGCGCCAGGCTCCCGACGACGGTAAGAAGTGGAGACACCATCAGACATGGTGCCGTGCCGACGACGTGACTGCCGACACCACACTCGAAGTCCTTGCTCCATATTTTGACGACCGCTCTTCGGTAAGGTTCCTTGCTCATCCATGCCTGATCAACAGGGAACATCGCTCATCTCTCGACTAGATCTCCACAGACAGGTCGTCGTGTCTCTCATGGGAAGACGAGTCTGAAGACGACAGCACGACCATCGTCCTGGACGGCGACGTTGAGATTCACTGCGAACGAGACCATTACCCACCCCAGCGAAGGCAGCGCGATGCAGCCATGTTTGAAACATCCGTCCTTGGACTCCATACTTGCTCCAACAGTGTGCTTCTCATCTTCAACACACTACGGCATCTGCACCATCGCATCTACGACGACCGATGCCTGGCAGACGTGCGTCCATGCTTCGTGCAACTAGAACTCGCGCGTGCCGCCTCGTCCGTCGAAGTCATGAAGCGAACGATGTTGGACCTCCCATCGACACTGCTCGATCTCTTGCTCGACATGATCGACGACACCTGGCAAGACGTTCTTGGTCTACATCATTACAACAAGCGCGGCGAAGTCCATTATGCACTACTTTAACTTATAACTTAACATATCCCAATCCCCACACTGTTCAATTACGACTTGCTTGAATACTACCCAAAACTCACACGAGCCTTTAATGTATCAAAACAAAACACTTATAACTTAATGTATTCCAAAAATCGGTTACATTTCCACACTAATACCGTTACATTTACAACGTAACATATTCCACCTCGCCCTTGTGTCCGAAATGATGCAACCCACGGACGTCTTCCATCACGTGATGGATCATGCGGACCATTTCGTCGGCCGCTTCCATCGTCGCAGCATCTGCCCGCGACTGCCGCCGCGCCGTCTCGATTGTATGCAGCATGCTCTCCAAGTCCACTTCCACGCGGCGCGGAGGCATGACCTTCAAGCACCGATCGTCGTAGACGCGCTTCATGCATTCCAGAAACTCGTCCAACACACCCACAAGTTTTTGTTCGCTCCCTGACAGATCGGATCGCCGCCGCCGTAAGATATTCGACGCCACAGAGCTCGTCTAATGCACATGCATGATTGAGGGACGATGGAAGGGAGAGAAATGGATACCGTCTCGGCCAACGTCGCATGCGGACTCCACGACAGCGTCCGTGCGCGGATTCGGGGAGGCGACACGAGGATTTGCTCCAATTTGACCAGGTCTGAGAGCCGGCTTTCAGCTGAATACGAGTCGCGCGCACAAAAGATCTCCATATCTCCCATAAGGTCATTGGTGGCGGAATCCCACGAAGAGAACGAAGAACATGTTGTGAACGCCTGGAACGTGTTGGCATGAGGATGATATTGAGATGATGGTACGATAGAGGATGGGGCAGCTGACCTACCGACATGCGTTCGTCCGTGTCAGTGTCCACATTGGGTTCGTCGTCTTCGTGCAAGTACGGCGACACATCGAGGGATGCGGATGCCCGTCGGGTAACAGTATGGGAGGTTGGTTTGCTCAGAGATGCCGCCGACGACCGTCGACTGAGCTTGGTGACGACGGGAGGAGAAGCTTGGACTGACGGAGTGGACGTATCAGTTTGGACGACAACGACCGGCGGCGGGGAAGGGATCGGTGTACTGGCGACGAAGGAAGAAGGAGGCGTCGTGGCGATGAAGGAAGGCGGCTCGTCGACCGTGGTAGCGTGGCGTCGAGGCTGTAGCAGCGTGCTCGTCCCGGGCACGCTCACGCGGTGGACGAAGAACATGGGCAACTCAGTCAAGGCAATTTCACATGCAAGGCACAAAGGCACAGTGGGACGGTAGAGACGGGAGCATGGACATTTCAAACACGTGCAATTCCATATGTGCTGAAACAACATATGATGCAGTGTGAAGAACTGTGTAGCTATGATGCGTGCGCAAACGGCTACATCCATCTCGTCCTTGGTGCCGATGGCACGCATTACGAGTCATAGCGGCAAGTCCTATCGACTTGAGTTTCGAGCGAAGGTACTATATATAGTTTGCCAGCACAGTAAGGCCAAGACGATGGTCAACAGGAAGGAATGGACGATCATGTATATATTGGTGGTTCGTGTTAATCTAGGTGTATGGCCGGCCAACGGGGGCTGCTATGGAGAGGGATAGATGTATATGGAGAGGGTATATGCATGTATATGGAGAGGGTATGCATGTAGATGGTACTCAGATTGTAAGAATGGATAATGGTTGTCGTTTCATTACCCGGAGGTTCAAACGACGCGCATGATGAATCATCAACGTACTACTACTACTAATATGCAACAATATCGATAAGGTGCGCTCAGACATCCAAGGAAGTAATTAGCCTCTTCCAGCGTGAGCTGTCGGCAAAACACTGCGAATGTTTAAGGGATAAGATCATCATCATCGCGCAACACAAATGTACATATGTAGAGTGTCGAGAGACACTGGTGGGGTCGATGCCTTTCTTACGTGTCGATGGGTGTCGTGGAGAACACAACATGAGTAATCCCCGTTGAGTTAACCCACAAGCTGCCGCACGACGTCGACGTTGCTTGGGGCCAATTGCATAACTGTGGTATGACGAACAGACCTCTCTCGTCGGCATATGCTCCACCCGGAGGCGTCTTCGCAGCGTCCAAAAGAAGCGTTTTGCCTTCACGGCCGGCACTCTCTGCCCTGTGGTCCGGGGAATTTCCCAATCAAGCCGCCATCTTCATGCTGCTTGACTCTGCAATTCTAAATTGTGATCTGAGCAAGAATTGGGATCGAAACCCTCGTTTTGGAACACCAGTCGTTTCCTTTTGTCAAACCATCGTTTCACTAAGTATACAAAACCCAAGTGAAAATACCCATTTGCCATATAAAGTGAAAGCCGCAGTTTGACCACCCACAACTATCCACTGGTCGATACACTCGTACACTTGAAGTTTGTATTGGGGAAGGGGGTAGGGGCAACACTACAGTACTACTACTTCGAAGCACTATTACTCCGAGTATTAATACTGGGAGTAGTATTAATAGTACTGTAGTACTCCTTACTCAGAGTACTAGTATTAGGTACTACTAGTACTTCGAAGTTATACAGATGCAATAGTAAGATGGACAGTCTTACTATTAATACCAGTATAAAGAGTAGTACTTACTACTCCGGAGTACTGTGGTTAGTATGAATACAGTAAGTAATATGTACTACAGTAACTGGTAGTATTAGGTTAATATGGTTGGCGCCGTTGTCTTTTCGTGGCTTTGAAGTCGACGACAATCGATGGAAATCCCCACGTGTCGTTGTCTTGCATGTCGGTGGGACCTTGCTTTTGCGGAGTTTGCAGCGCTTGGACCGTCGTCGTGCGGGCCAGCGACGCGTAAAATGTATCATCGTCCAGATGGCCATCATCTCTTTCGACTTCTGCCAGATGGCCATCATCTCGTTCGTCTTCTGCCAGATGGCCACCATCTCTTTCGTCTTGTTCCTTTTCTTCTTCTTCTTCGTACTGGTCGTCCATCCGCCGCCATCGGTCGGCATCCTCCTCCTCTCCATCTCGACCACTCGCATGACCCACCCAGTCAAACCCCCCTCGAGGCCATTGGACCAACTCGGCCAATTCAAAATCCGACCCCACGGGAATCGAATACTGCTCTCTAATATATAATATATATATGTATTAGAATATATATATACTGTATTAGAATGTATACATGAATCTCTCATGATAATATATATCCAACCACAAGTTCATACTAACGTACTGGGTCTTGGCCAGGGACAGTCGCGCGCGCTGGATCCATCGAAGCACTTGGGGAATAAACTACAATAGACCATCGCATTTCGTGCATATATATTTGGCAGTATGTATTGTATTCTACTATACGTGTGAGAGATCGTACCTTGACCTGACCAGGAGGCAAGACCAGCGCCCTTCCGCCGCCCTTGTCCTTGGCCAGCGTTTGCAGCTTGGTCAATTCAGGCCTCGCCGCCGCCTTCCACTGCACCAGCGCCATCTCTTGCATGTCCTCAACCACAGTTTCCATCCCACTGAGCGCCATCTCCATACTCAGCAGCACCGGACTCAACCGCTGGACGTCGCCCCGCGCGTCCTCGACGGCCGTCTGCTGCCGCCACTTGAGACATCGGTCCACACATGTCACGATCTGCTCGCACAGGACCTGGCACGCCTTGAGCATCAGCGCCATCCTACCCACAATGTTTCTATCATACAATATATATATATATATATTTATGTACCCATCCTATCATAATAAGATATTGTTTGTGTTTACTCTAAACTGGAACGGCATGGAGAATGAATCAACGACACAACCAAATAAATGTACACAAGAATCGTAGGATATATCTAGCCAATCAGATCGCAGGAAACCATCATCAACAAAGTCAAATTAGTGTGTGTGACTTCAATTAGTGTGATATACCAATCACCACCAAACACCTTTTGAACATACAAACAAATCAGAGTAATACAACGAACCTGGATCGATAGATTTGGAGAGTCAGCACAAAAGTAGACCAAATGTTGGGTAAATGGAAGACTATATATAATATATATATATATAGACAAGCGAGAGAAGAGCTTACGTTTTCGAACCGAGTGACGCGTCGACGTCGAGAGCCACGGGGACCATCGCAAAGCTGTCGGCCACGAGCGTAAACCCGACCACGACCTCTGCGAACGGATGCTGCTTATTGGACGACGACGAACCGATGGCCACGACCACGTTATGGGGGATGTGATGCAAAAGGCACTGCCAGAACGCGGCAAACCAGAGCCGAAACGTGTGTCGTGTGAGGCTGCGGTACGTGACGTGGCAGCCGCCGTCAGTCGTCGTCGTCATATCGGTCAGCGCGTCGAGGATTTCCTTTAGATACACGCTCGGGCTCGGGTGCAACACATAGGCCGTGACAAGGGCATGGTGGACATAATACGTGTGACTCGTGAGTGGAACCACCGCCGGCTGCAGCAGCTCCAACGCGCCACAGTGCCGACGACGACGGCTGCTGTTGTGATTGGTCGAGACTTGGGTGGCGGCGATTGGCCGGCCAATATATGGCTTCCACGTGGCCAGCTCCAGCGCCGCATCCGGAAAGACATGGCACGCCACGGACTGCGCGAGGCGGGCGGTGCGGTGGCGGAGCACGGCCGAGTCACCCGCGACCGCCGCCGTCAGATCCAGCAGCCCCACGATCGCCTGCGCATCCTGAAGCTGCTCCGTCGCTTGGTCATACAGCAAATCAAACAAACCAGTTCGAGTTGGACTGGCATCATTGCAACCTGCTGGGGTGACGAATGTGTGACACGGGTACTCGACCAGCAGCCGCAGTATCGCATACAACTGGACCAAGGTCTCGGCGTTGGCGGGCTGGCGGGCGTGGTGGCCATACTCGATCACAAGCTCCGTCCAGTACGATACATGCGGCGTATACACAGTCATGTCGTCGAGACTGGTATGTGTGCCATAGAGTTGCCAGTGAGATGAAGGGGAAGAGGGGGGGGAAGGGGGGGGGTGCAGCATCAGGTACAGCACGTGCAGCGCCGGGGCTGGCAGCGCATGCGTGAGCTCGAGCACCAGGTCCCGACGGAGCATCACCAGCATCTCCATCGTGTCCATGGACATGGCCAGATCGTACGCCGCTTGAAACTGCGCCGCCACGACCTCTCCCAGGGCTTGGGAAGATGAGATTGTCATCATGTGATGGTGTACGCCATTGCACACGCCAATGGCCATGATGACGTGGCACTGCCGCGTGCCGACGCTCTTGTTGTCGTCATCGTTTGAGACCAACAGACTTTGCAACGCAGCCACGCCGTCGTCCTTGTTGGCGTGCAACACGTGCACGACGAGACAGTGTACCATGTCATGCAGAGCATGCAGCGCGTCCATCGGGACGTCGCCGCTGTCGGAAGCATGCAAACCCGCGAACCGATCGATTTGGATGAAAGAAGAAGAGCCCACGACGACGACGACGCCGCGACGCACGAGGGCGGGCACGACCAGCGATAGGCCGCTCGGACGTCGGACACCAGAAGTCACAACGTGGGCGTTCTCGTCGTCGTCGAGCTGCTCGCGATGGTGCAATACGCTCAAGTACGCACAAATGAACGGCACCACCTAAGCAGCATCGCCACCCCATCAGCATCAAGGCTACTCCTGCAGTAGATATATATATATATATATATATCGTATTCTTTCAAGGTTGGCACACGATTCGATGTATATAATATATATATATATACTGCATTGAGTCAAATCCATTCGAAACAGGAGCCGTCGGCAGAATCGAATGTGTTTCGAAAATGAGGAAAGAACCGCTAAGCCAATCAAAGCACGTCCTGTCGAATTTCGGCCAATCCAAACGTTTGACCCAATCCCGCCGCATTGGGCAAAACCACATATATACTGATATTTGTATCCCATAGATTGTACAAGCTTACACGAGATCAAATGGATTCGAACGCTATTTGGCAAATTGGCCCACAAGTCCAAATTTGGGTGAAATGCACAATACATAAAGTTATAATATATATTGTCAATTCGGTTCGAAATTCGGGGCAGATAGGTCATCGATCGACCAATCCAAACCCACAACACGAATCCAGTGGCCAATCAAATTCTCTCTTTCAACTCGAATTCGACTTTTACATTCCAAATTTCGGCCAATATATATATAGAAATCTCGAAATCTTCAAAATCAACGTGATAGCATGTATACCTGCAACGGGGCGGTGTGGAGCAGCCGATGCATCCACGTGGTGATGGCTCGGTCGTCCAACGGCTGCAGCTGCTTGGCGTACGACAGATGCGACGCCAGTAGCATGGCCGTGACCTGAAACATGGACGCAGATGACGTCGCCAAGATGTGCTTTTGGATGGTCAGCAGCACTAGCGCGTACAGCGCCGTTGGATCGCGCGCCACGAGTTGAACCAGCGCAAAGCAGAGCGTGTCTATGACGTGGAGGCACGACAGACCGGCGACGTCCGTCGTGGCACTGAGCGTGTAGATCGTATCTAGAATCACATGGCCAGAGGACGGCGGAAGGGACGTCACGCCGTCGGCGATGCAGATGGCGGCCGCGCGCGGAACGTGCCACCGCAGCGCCTGCTGTTTCGAGGACCTGTCAAATTTAATTATTCGAGGGCACATATCGATTTTGAAAGGTTTACGCGGCCAGCTTATGGCTGTGGCTCGTGAGCGTGAGCAGGCACACGAGCACGTCGTGCTGGAGCGACGACCGCGTGTGCTGCATGACGTAAGCGATGGCGCGCACGCCCGACTGCACGAGGCGGGCGCGGAGGCCGGCGGCGGTGGACTTGTCGAACCCGCACTGGACCACCAGCATGCACAGCTGCATGAACGGATGCACGAGCGTGTGCGACGCCTGCAGCGCCAAGTCGGCGGTCGCGGTCAGCCACACGGCCGTGCACTTGCGGCTGATGCGCGTCAGTGTGGTCCACGCTGTCTATTAGTGTGTGCCATGCCCAATAAGTGACAGAGTTGACAATAGGTGGACAGGAAGGGAGGGGACCATGCTGAATCGTAAGATATGATTCGAAATGGGTGAACAGGTACCGTTGGGTCCTGGGCGTGCAAAAGGACGAGCCAAATGCCGTCGATGGCGGTGAGGGTGTCGGCACTTCGAATGGCGCGAAGGATAAACTTGAGGGAGATGGAGCCTTGGCGAAGGAACGGACCCATAACCTGCGACGAGTGAGGGGGAGCCACGGAAGAGAGAGGAAGGGGTAGGTACCTCGACGACAAGATGGAGCGTGTGCGTCGACAGTTGGTGGCACTGTGCGCGGATGCTTCCGATGAGAGCGTCGCCGTTGGACGATGTCAGCATGGCGAGCATGCCTCGGACGACCACTGGGATGTCGGTTTCGTCGATGCTTGGCATCAAAGTCTAGGGTCGATCGTGAGCAACTGGAGAAAGGACATGGTGTGTACATGGGTCATGTCCACGACGGAATTCTGCTGATCGGGAGTGAGCGGCATGTCTGCTAAGGAACCCATGATGGGCACTACAAGCGCGCTGTCCGATTCCAACAGGTCGCGGTATGCATGGAGGACCAGCGCTGTGCACTCCTTGGACTGGTACGTCAACTACACAGCATGTCACGTGTGAGGAGCGTGAATGTGCATGTGGTGATACCTTGGGAAGATGGTGAATGATGCAGAGACGGTAGTCGGATGTGAAGAGCAGCTCGACCAGTTGCTCGGTGATGTGGGCGTTGGATTGCAGATGCAGACTCATGAGACGAAGGATCGCGTTGACGGCTTCTTCCGAGTCCTCCTGTGACCGAATGCGCTCGATGAGGATATCACTGACCACATCGCTCTCCCGCAGCATCGACGGCGCCACCTCCAGCACATATCGTAAGCTGCCATGCCTTAACGACTCGGCCTTGAGCTCATCTTGCGGCATGGATTTGAATGTTCAAATGTGCATGCGATGATTTGATTGGTCACATCAGTGTATTAATTTATACGATTGCAACAATGCCGCGATTGACTGTGACAATTAATATCCAATTGTTTAATCAAAGGAACCAGACAAATATTTCTGTATAGATGATATTCATCTATTATTTGTATTTTAAATGCAATCAGGTTCAATGATACTTTCGGATAATCATTATCCGGATGCAGCACAGTGGACTTTTGATTTTCGTTGTTGGATGTTCAAGGCACTTGCCGACAGTTGGAAGGCGACCTCCGTGAGTCCATCATGCATCAACGAGTGCCCGGCGTCATGCATGTCTACCTAGGCGCATAAAGAAAAGGGACCCATCGTCTCGGAACCCAAGAGCTTGCCGCCCTCGACCGCCAAAACGCTGGCGAACTTGTCCAATGCACCTCAGAGTGTGTGGAATTCGTTGAAGCGTGTGGTACGCCTACCTTTGTTCCCATTGTACGTATATTCCTTCTCCCACCACGAAAAGGTTCCCGATCGATCAGTCCTCGCCAATGCGACGTCCCAGCTGGGAAAGACACGTGCCGCCGCTGTGGCCCGTCGCGGAATCGATGTGGCGCAGAAAACTGTAGTGGACGCGACGTCGAACGGCGCCAAGTTCCTCCAGGACAAATCCCAGCGCGGCGCGCAAGCCGTACAGAAAGCTGCGGTAGATGCTGCTGCAAAGGGTGTGCAGGCACTCCAGTCCACGACAGCGTCCGCCGCAGCGACGGCAAAGGACTCGGTGTCGTACGTCCATCGCCGCACGACCAAGAAGGCGGTGGATGCCGGTGCAGCGCTCGTCGACTCGTCTTCAGCAGCCTTCCAGCAGACAAAGAACATCCTGCATGCGTCCACCGAGAACCTGCGGGATCCAGGGAAGGCGGCGCGGCGACTGCGCAACCGCGTGGTGTTGCTGGTGCTCTCGGGTGTCTTTGTGTATGGGTTTGCCTCGGCCCTGCCGTCCGCCTTGGCCAAATATGCCGTCGAACGGTCGAAACAACAACCTCCACCGCGTGCTCACTCTAGTAGTACTATCGACGCTCGTTGAACAAAAAAGCACCATCAACCACGCACTCGTGTACTCGTAACGATCAATTTGTTTTCGTCCCTGCACTAGTACTACTACAGTAGTACTACTAGTCATGGAACACCGTCGTTATTTGCGAAGGACAATACTGAGTGCATGGTGGCGTTGCGGGGACTCTGGGAACACGAGTCTAAAATATCAAGTATTGCACATTAATATATATATATATATATATATATATATATAATATATATATCTCATTTCGTACTTGAGAAAGGTGGCTACATCCGCCGCCCCCACTGGTTTCAACACGCCGGTGACCCACTTGTCTTGCACGCCCACCACGGTATCCTCCTACCATATCCCCATGTTTCATTTCCTCCAAACAATAATATATAATCAATCAATCGATCAAAAATATATATATTTCTTCCACCCGACAGGTACATATATAATATATATACCATCATGTGCGTGACAAGGGCAAACTTGGTCCAGTTGTGGACGTGGAGTTCTGCGAGGGCGGCCGTTTCAAACAAGTCGGAGGCGGCGTCGAGATAGAGCTGGAAGAGATGGTGGACGCTGTGCACGGCCTTGAGTGTCGGCGGCGTCGAGAGGAGCGACGTGAGGAGGTGGTTGAGCAGCGGCGCCAGCATGCGCCCGACCACCGCCGCGTACGCGTGCAGACCGCCATCCTTCCACTGCTGCGCGATGCGTTGCAGCTGGAACAGCACCACCTTCAAGCACGTTTCGGCTTGGTTGAACGCCCCGTCTTCGTGTACGTCGGTCCATGGCTAATATCATATATATATATATATATATTATAATAATGACATTTCAGACACTTGGATGACTATTCCACGAGATATATAGACAGTAAAACCACAAGGACAAGGAGGATAATCAAGGCCACTATTTAAGCAGAGTATGAAGACCATTTGGAAAATGGTACATTGTCAAATCGATTCGAAATTGGAGTGCTCCATCGAATATGAGCAGACACTAACCAAATCAATCGATATACGACCAATCAAAACCCACAACACGAATCAAGTAGCCAATCACATCCAACCTACTCTTTGACCAATACAACATTGAATTCGTGTGTGGAAGCTTCCAATTAGTGTGAAACTGGACCAACGTCAGGACAATCAACGAATCAATCGATAGCTTTGACGATTCAGCACAAACGTAGTCCATATGTTGACATATACCGGGGATGTTTCAAGGGACTGGAGCATCTTGTGGGTATGTGTTTTGGCAAAATGCATGACAACGTGCTCCCCAAACTCACGCAGGGGCGGGACGAGGTCGATGAGGCTAACGCCGGGGGGCAGGCCGGCCTTGCGGCGGTACACGGCGGGCAGCATGTGATGTGTGAGGAAGAGGCAGTCGTTGTGCACGAGCATCACGACGCGGGGATCGTGCTCGAGTGCTTCCTTGACCAAACTCGCCATGCCCATGCGGAACAGAGAGACGGCGTCGCGGGCTGTGTGCACCAGCGCCATCCCCACGCCCTGTCCCACGTCTTCATGCGCTGCTTCGTCCAGCAACGCCTCCATCTACTCTCCATCAAAAGTCTAGGAAAGGAACTAGTACTACTAGTACTACTAGTACCTGCGACCACAGCTTGGAGGCACACAGCGACACGCGGAGATTGTTGTTGTCGTTGTCGTTGGGAGCATGTGATTGGCCAGATTTTTTCGACGAGGACTGGCGATGGTGCGATGCTGGCAGGGACGCCACGACCGAGTCCATGTAGTCCTTGTGCATGGACTGGCGGACGTCTACGAGCACGCGGCGCCGCTTCTCGGACGCATACCGCCTAGACATATCCTATGACATGGATCTCATATTGATCGATCGATCGTACGTGTCCAAGTGGTCGAGGAATGTCGACGCCGACACTGTCGTCCACCCAATCGTGTGCATGGACGCATCAAAGCCATGCAACTAGATGATCAGATTAAATAATATATATATATAAAACTAGCAATATATATAAAACTAGCAATATATATAAAACTAGTAATATATAAAACTAGTAATATATATAAAACTAGTAATATATATAAAACTAGTAATATATATAAAACTAGTAATATATATAAAACTAGTAATATATATATATATATATATATACATCTGTACCAGAGGTTGCACGGTGGTTTTGAACGCGGCCAGGTCCGACACAGACGACGGGAGGTTGTGCACAAAGAGCACGAGCAACGGCGTCGACAGGTGCGTGTTCCAGAGCACGTTGCCCAGCAACGACTGGTCGGTCCAATGCGCATGTATAAACTGAAACACTGACAGCACATGCTGCAGCACCTTGGCAAATGAACCAGCGGTCAATGATGAAGATGGAGCGGTGGCGGGGACAAGTGGTGGTGCCGACGATGAAGAGGTCGAAGGAGGCTTGGACAGCAACGTGAGCGTATTCGCATGAATCTGGGGCACGAGCGTCGGATCGGCGACCAGCGGGTGCAGGATGTGACGAAACATCGCGGCGGCCAACGCATCCAGATGGAACGCGAGGCGGTTGGCTGCTTGGAGCGACGCCCAGAGGTTCTGCGGAGGAAACAGCTCGAGTTTGTTGGGACTCGTCACACACACGGCGTCGACCTCGGCGTCCAACAAGCAACGGAGTTGGTTTTGGCGCATGCGGGCCTGGACGCGCATCATGTCCATGACGGGGGAAGAGGGCGAGTCGCGGACGAGACGGTCCATCGCGGACACGTCGGCCGCGGCGACCTCGAACGCGTTCGCGTGCACCTGTGCGTCAAAGTGCTGGAACAGAACGTCCAGTTGGGAAAGGACATGCAGCAGCTGCAGCATCTCGTGCGACTGCTGGATTTGGGTCTGCAACCGCGCTTTCGTGGCGATGGATAGCTGCAGCTAACATGTAGATGACAGAGGTGTGTCACGGAGACGCTTCGTTCGTTTGTTACCTGGTTGTCGTGGTGCGGGGTGTCTGGCTGCAAGTGAGCCACCGTGTCGGTCAAGACAGCCTCGAGTTCCCGCATGCGGATCTGCACTTCGCTTGGACCTTCCCCTTGTCGACACCACTTGGCCGCAAACTGCATCGCTTCGTCAATCGACATACTCGACGACGCATTCGCACTCGAGCCATGGAAGATGCGCACCGCTTCCACGACCCGGGCCTTCAAACTCGCCACTTCTTCATGCAGTTCCCCCAACTTCCTACATCGCCCAGCAATCTATAAGCAAGTTTGTCCTTCAACATCATCGGTTGCCTCTACCGCGTCAACGCTTCCGTCGTCGCGCTCATGACGATGACGGGACTGTAAATACGCGGCAATTCAAACTTCGCGGCGTGTATTATATTTCACAGGTTTGCTTTCGTATAGGATATATATACATACTCATGGGAAATGCATTTCTAGAGAACAATCTCCCACAAGTAAAAGGCGCCGCGTCCACGATATGGTTGGTATGCTACCAGTACATACATATCGTGGATTTACCGACGCACCGGCGCGGCATGATGGCAAGTGACGATGACGGCATGAACAACTGGTGGCTTTGCATGGTAACGTTACGCTGCCTTCTTATACGTGCTGGATGGACGAAACCTTTGTAGGGCATTTCGTTGCTCGTGTACGTGGACGTCCAAGTGAACGCGGTCCTGCGGCCGTACCCGGCGTTGTTCATCGTGACTCCCATCACGTGCATCGTCCTCATGGTGATGGGTCATCTCCTCGCGCGTTTCCCTCGACGTCGCGCGTGTTTTGCGGTTCGTTCGTCCCACGGAATCTTGTGGTATATATCCGTCGATGGTGGTAGATGTCGGTCATGTGCATGATGGCGGTCGTTCTGGTCGTACACACGGTGGTGCATGCTTCGTTCCGGTACAGTCTCATGCAATCCTGCTGCAACCGTCGATGGAGGTAGTAGTTCCATCCTTCCATATATATACAGTATATATGGTAGCACCAAGCAGCAGCCCCACCAAGCCACGTTCAATCCCATGTCTTGCGCCATGACCATGCTCGACTGGTACATGTCTTTGATGTTGTGATATGAATCTCATGGTGGTGTAGTTCGTACAGCATCTTGGCGGGTGTGTTGCACTTGGGCAGTTTGTTTCTGTGTTTGCATGGCATGGTGCGCGCGAGTGTGTTCCACGTAGAAATGTCCATCCACCACTTCCATCTCCAAGCGGCGTTTGACACGTACATGGACCGCCTTTGCTACGTCCACTACATTTGCGTGATTGTGCCCCATCGATCGACGACCCTGGACGAAGCCACGTTGTGAATAAATAATATTCGGTTGTGGTTCTAACAACCCAAGAGAGCTAAATCGGGAGCTCGGCACACGGCTTGCCAATCACGTAAATGTAATCCGTGTGGACGATCACCATGTCCGCGGGCGGGTTTGTGTGGACGTACGGAGGCGTCTTGTCTGTGCCCGAGTGCAAACACCCAATGCAAATCAAGTTCTAACAGCATATCAATATCATGTTCACTTGTGGATGGTCGTACCAGCGCCAGCACTTTGCGAAAACACTCGCCAAACGTTTTGCCATGCAATGACTTGGGCGTTTTCACTTGGAACAACCGTTGCGTGCTACCAAGTATGGTCAACTTTGACATTCGAACGTGCTCTCAATCGAAAATATGAACAATCTGCAGACAAGCGATATATACGACGACCAATCAAAAGCCACAACACGCCCATCAAGTAGCCAATCAAATGATTTCGAAGAATTCCACCTCAAATTTGTAAATTCACATCGGACCCTTTCGACATACAAAAGTCAGTATGCAGAATGATCGATGGATAAAAGTCAGTATGCAGAATGATCGATGGATAGATTCGGCGAAGAATGAACACAAAACGTAGTCCAATAAGTGATGGGTACAACGAAGACAATACTATATGTCATCAACCCCATGTCACACAAACATGTGTGGAACCGTGTCACACACGAGGGTTTAACACCCATACAACAAACGTACTCGGTGTCGGCGGGGCTGCCAAACATGAGCAAGTTGACCGCGGGAATGATGTTGGGCTTTTGGTAGCACTCGCTCATGAGCGAATCGATCATCCCACTCACGTACACGCGACCTGTTACCACGTTAGTGTATATTGCTATGTTTAAACTGGAGTATCAATATCAACACAACCAAAGAAATGTACACAAGAATCATCGGCAGTAGGATATATCTAGCCAATCAGATCGCAGGAAACCACCATCATCAACGTCAAAGTCGTGTGTATAACTTGAATGAGTCCCTTTTTCCATACAAATATTCAGTACAATGAAGATATCGATCGATTTGGCGATTCATACAGCACAAAAGTAGTCCAAACTGTTTGGGTAAAAAACAAAAGTCCCCTCGACACACACACAAAACCCCCCGACCAGCCGTACCCGACGCATACGACAGTTCGCAAATGTGCTCGACGTCGATTTTGCCGTCGCTGTCGTCCTTGTTCGACAAGCTGATGCCGACTTCTTCAGAGTTCCGTCCAGGTTTGGACACGTCCGCGCCGCCGATGCCTTTGAGCGAGACCACGGGGCCAAACATGCGCGTATGGCGGCCGTCGCTGTGTCGGCGTCGGTTCTGATTGGTGCGTCGTTTGACGATGGAGCTCATAAACTTGACGTTGGTGGCTTTGACCAGCTCCACAATCAGGTTGGGCGGCTTGG
Source organism: Aphanomyces astaci (assembly GCF_000520075.1). NCBI lineage: Eukaryota > Oomycota > Saprolegniomycetes > Saprolegniales > Verrucalvaceae > Aphanomyces > Aphanomyces astaci. The sequence continues at coordinate 27,843 of NW_009798416.1, forward strand.
ACGCTGAGCACGCCTCGTTGATGTACCGCACGGTCGTGATGGCGTCGGCGTCGACCATGTTTTCATCGAGGTACTTCCGCTTGGAGCCGGAGCCGGCGAGGATGATGATGGCTGCGGCCGTGTCAATGTGGATGCGGTGAAGGTCGAATGAACTCAGCGGCGACCCCTGCACAAAGAACACGGCCGTGCTGTCGCCCAGGCTGTGAAAGTGGTGCTCCGACATGACGAACGGCGCGATGAACACGATCACCTGCAGCCGCCCCGTCTGGTTGCGCGCGTTGAACTGCCGCAGCGGCACGATGATGTCCCCCAACGACGCCGGAAGCCCCACAATCACCACGTGGTCGTTCAGGTCGTCCGGCAATACCTTGGCCTACATCACACGATCGCATTGAACATAACAACATCCGGATTGCAGGCAAACCACCACATTTCATATATATATATATTATAAACTGGAGTTGATATGGAACATACACAACCAAAAGAAATGTACGGATGTATCGTCAGAAGGATAGATTTAGCCAATCAGATCGCAGGAAACCACCATCCACGTCTCATTAGTGTGTGACTTCAATTAGTGTGACACCAAACACCTTTATACAAAATTCAGTACGATAGATTTGGCGATTCATTCAGCACAAAAGTAGTCCAAAATCTTGGGTTATAAGGAAGGCAATACCAGAAACTCTTTGAACGGCGACGCTTGGCCGAACACGTGCTTGGCGCCGTGGAGACCCTTGACGAGGGCGGACAAGACCGCGGCGTCGGTCGGCTGCTTGGCGTCGTCATCATCTTGAAGCACGGGCAGATTCGACGACGACTTGAGCGCGTTGGGAGTAATTGCAGGACCTGCGGCATCGAGCATTCGAGTCGTGGGGGAAGGAGCGACCGCCGCGGCGGCGGTCACGGCGGCGATTTCAAACGCTTCTTGGATTTTCTCGGCGACGTAGCGCTCCTGCTTGCGCAACGTTTGGCGGAACATGCGGATTTGTTCGAGGGGGTACTCTGCGATTTGATCGGCCACAGACACATTGGACGCGAGGATGTACAGTGTGCAGCAGATGGTCGGGTCCGCCGTCGCCCCCAGCTTAAAGTCCATCGGGGCAAACGTCACGCCCGTGTCCTGCAATTTCAACGGTAAGCTCAACATACCAAAATGGGATAAACACTATCCATGGGAATAGAATGGTAGTAGAATTGTGGCTATTCGGTAGTAGTACAAATTTCCACGCTATTGGCTACTAATCCAGTTTTGAGTAGATTTGATTGGCTCTTACAGTATATTCAACCAATCACAGCTCCAGCGTGATTCAATATTGATTCGACAAACAATTCACAATACTGCGTTACTTTTAACATGACTTCTTTTATTTCAAAATACAGAAGAAATCATATTCAAGCCCCAGGATATATATATATATTCGACAAGGATGTAGCGTTCGACGTACCGTGAGCATCGCGATGGGAACGACTTGGATCGTGCCAAACAGAAACAAAATCAATTCTCGATACGTCAACCCTGAAAACGACCGAGGAATGTCCACGCGGTGGATCTCGTGGAGATACCCTACATACACATCATACGCACACTAGTCATATGGGAGGGTTCAAGCGAGTACCTTTTAGATACGACGTTTCCCAAGAGTCCTTCGGGTACAGCTGGGTCACGGAAGGAGACACGGTGTCGAGGAGGTTGGACAGCAGCGTGGACAGCCCCCACACGGTGCAGTTGAGGCCCAGCACGCCGAGCTTGAGCTTCTCGACGCAGATGACGCCGGTGGCCCCCGACAAGACGCAGTGGCTGATGTTTTGGCTCATAAATACTTGGCTGTACACAGGCACGTTGGCATTCATGCCTCGGAACGCCGCCGTGAGCAGTGTGCAGCTCTGGTCTTCGTTGCTTGGACGGGTCGTGTCCTTGTTCACAAGCACATAACACACGGCGGCCTTGGAGATCATGGCACGATCCAAGTCAAGGTCGTTCATCGCCGACCCGACGATGTACTGCACGCGCGGCTCGTACAGATGAATCACGCGCTGGACATCGTTCGACGGCGCCGTGGGATGCAAAATCACAATCTTTTCATTCCAGTTGGGGTTATCCGGATGGAAAAACTGGCGCAAAAAATTGGCCAGCGTCCCCGCCGAAATGTCGCCGCCGGCCGTGATGATGCCGTGGGTATGCGTTCGATGCTCCTTGTACGAGGACGTGTACCCTGAATGAGTCGAGATGGTCGCGACGAGGCGGTTCACTTGGATCGGCACGAGCACAAACGTCATGAGCATCATCGTGGACGTGGCCAGCCGCGCGAGTCGGCCGCGGGGCGAAATGTCACCGTACCCCAACGTCGAAATGGACACCACGACAAAGTACGTCCAGTCGAAGAATGACAGTTCCTGACACTTACAACAATTGTGGGCGACGTCGGCGTGGAAGCACATATCGTTGCGCGGGCAATCGTACGCGGTGAAATTGTACGAGCAAAACATGAACGAGTCGCACGCGGGGGAGCACTGGTCGAGAATCTGAAGGATCCCAGCCATGGCGATGATGATGCACACGACGGTAAGCGCCGTGGCGGTCATTTGTCGGTTCACAGTGCTCTTGATGAACTTGAGAGCGCGGTACGCCCTGAGGATGCGGATAGTTTTCGCGGCTTGGAGCATGGATGCGATTTGACGCAGCGAGTCCGTTTGCTTGCTGATGTGCGTAAGCATGTCATTGCCCACGACGATCTCAATCACCATCGGCACGAGGGAGATAAAGTCCACAAGGGGAAAGAAGCTCCAGAAGTGACTCATGCGCAGTGGAGATGCATATAGGCGGACCATGTAACTGGAGGAACAACGTCATGATGGTGAGAATGGAGGCATGGATACATGTAGTAGGAGACTTCTTACTCGAGGAGAAAGACCACGCCCAACGTGTGGCTGAGGACTACGAGAACGGACAGTCGTAAGAGTTGAAGTGAGGGGAACGACGCAAATTTGAAAATGAGAGAAAAAGCGCGCGCGAAAACGTACGTTGAACTTCGGTGGGTAGCTTTGGATTGGCCACGTCTTTATTCACGTATATGTACACGGCGACCCAGAAGAGACTCAGGAACACCATGAACATGTCCACAAGGTGCCCTGCGTTGGACTGCTCGAGGTTGCGCAGTGTAAAGTCCCGTCGGGTTTCACCACTGTTCCGGACGAGAAAGAGCAGACCTCGAGATCGAGGGTCCTTGATGTGTTCGATCTGCGGCACCACGGTCATTGCCACGAGGTCGTGGATCGACTGCCGCCGCATGACGGTGTGATCTGGACTCAGACGGCGCTTCTTCGTGGGAGGGACCAGGTCGGAGTGCTTGAGCGGGCCGTCCATCCTTGACGAGAACCCGCTCATGTTGCTTCGGCCGCTCGGTGCGCTCATTCTGCCACCCGTCGGGGAATTAAAGACTACACAGGTGAAACCAACCACTTTTGAAACGTCGCGTTCAATTATAGCGAAGGCGGAACGAAACGATGTTTGAAACACGCGTTTGAGACGCGTTTGAAACAAACTTTGGGATTTTAAACTAGGGGTCTATGGTTGGATGGATCAAACAGATTGTGTTTTAAATACGATTTAAAACATATACGACGTTTACCACTTGCTTTACCGGACACTAAAAATTTCGTATGGTCAACCAGTTGCCGCAGTCGTGCCGCTTCGTTGTGTATGCACACCTCGATGCACGCGACCTGTTTCGCCTACGTGGAGTATGCAAGACTACCCGCGACACGATAGAGCATCCCTATGTATGGAAGCGCATGTTTGCGGCAGACCTGTTCACGCTCGTAACCGAGAGCAACCAAGGACAACCAACCGCGTATCAGTCCATCGTCACGTCGATTCGCCAAGCATGTGGGTTTTCCTTCGCAGATGAAATGAAGTGGAGCCTCTCACCGATGCGATGGACCACTTGGCCCCTCATGTACCGTGCCTGTGCGAAGAAACTCCACTACCTTCGCCGCGACGTTACCCGACTCGTTGCTGAACTGGATGAGATTCAATCCCTTCGTCGGGAGCGAGGACATCTCAAGGACATGACACAGGTTAGAGGCAAGCGAACAGGAACTGAAATGCGGCGGAATCAACTGAGTTGCGTCAAGTACATCAACAAGTCGACGCGCAGACTTTGGGTTGCCGACCACTCGGTGCCAACTCTAGTTACGTCCAAGTCCGATCTCCTACAGCGTCTCCAGACCGTGGACACAGCATTAAAGGATTCCACCGCCACAGCCTTTACATTGCGCACCCAACTTCGAAAGGAGCATCGGAAAGTCCTCGGCCTGATCGCCGCCGCCCGCGCTCAAGTTCGAACGGTCCTTGTCCATGAGTGTCAGGATAGCGTCGCCCCGGTTGCAGTCTAAATTTACAAAAAATATCAAAAACACAAAAATATATCAACATTTCACTGAATTTTGATATCATTTTGGACAGAAAGGTTACAATTGAAATCAGAATTTCCATTTTGGTATATGGCAGTAACAATAATGTCGAGTCGATTGTTCAGCAGCGTCACGCGCGCCATCTTCGCTCGTCGGCCTCCTGCGTTGGACCATGTGTGCATCGTATGCAAAGATGTGCGCAAGTCTGTCCAGTTCTATGAGGCTCTCTTGGGCGCCGAGCACTTGTACAAGGACGACAAGGACTTTGGGTTCGACCCGGCGTTCCTTCGCGTCGGGTCAGCGCAGGTCGCGCTCCTGCCGCTGGAACCAACGCAAGCTCCCATCCAGGACCACAATGGCGCACACTTTGCCATCACATGCACAGACGAAGCGGACTTTCTCGCGATCAAAGCATCTCTCTCGGACGACCTCAAGCGCGCGGGCGGCCCGATCGCCGCCGTCGACTTCTTCGACTACGGACGGTACTATCCCAACTCGTGCATCGTGTTGTAATCGTTGTCGCAGGCAATGGTCGCTCTTTTTTCACGATTTGGACCGCAACGTCGTCGAGGTCACGCACTGGCGCCCGTCATAACGCCCCGAGACTGTAATCCCGTTACCGTTATAAATAGGCAGCGCATGACGTCATAGATATATATTAATATACCTACTGTACATATACCCGACATACATGGACGGCTGCATCTTCTGCGACCCCATGACCGCCGACGGCATTCTCTTCGAAGTACCCTCTCCGTATGGTTGCATCATCTTAGCTTCGGTTGGTAAGTAGGACGACGTTGTGATGGCATTCCGAAATGTCCACCCGCGCGCCGCCATCCACGTGCTGGTTGTGCCCAAGCAGCACATCAACAACACGTCCGAGCTCGGAGAAACGCACATGTCCCTCGGTACATGCCGCCCTTGTTCTGACATGTCCATCGTCATGCAAATCAATATGCATCTATCTACTAGTGCAATACATGGTCAAGGTCGGCAAGATGGTGCTAGCCCAGCAGTGCCAAGTCTTGTTTACCGACCAAGTACTACGTCACAGCCAGTAAGTACACGTCCACATTGCCCTTTTACAAATCGATCGATCGATGGTGCTTGGTATTACAGTAATTAAAGTCACACACTAATTAGAAGCTGATGCTGATTTCCTACAATCTGATTGGTTAAATATATCCTTCTGCCAGTTTACAGTGTAATAAACACCAGAATATAACACTATTTAAAGTCGACTGTGGCTCTTTGTAGTGTATTTGGGTTCCACCAGTTCCCATTCAATTCTGTGAACCATCTCCACCTTCACTGCATCGTACCGCCATACACGCGGTGGTGGCACCGCCTTTGGTACACCGACTCGTGCGTCGTTGGCCACTTTATCAGCGCCGACTCGTTACTAGAACACCTCCGCCTCAGATAACTCTTTACTAGAACAACTTCCCTCGTAGTATATATACTATTTCTATCAAATCATCTTTGGAATATAATCGTATTTTGAATATTTATTACTTTAACGCCACCGCCAATTGATGGATGCGCTCCAAAAGCCCCAAGCGCGCCGTGGTAGGTGTGTTTTGAGAGTCGACCATGAGCTGGGTCATGAACTGTGTCGCATTTGCACTCGACACGTGCAACACAAGTCTCTTTTCCACCTAATATATATATATAAAAATAATATATATATATATATACACGTACGTCGCGGATAGCTGCGTCCTTGGCGTCGCTCATACTCGTTTGCATGTGAGGAAGCCCACAGTCTTTGGTCAACTGGAGCACGGCCATGAGCACATGCGCATGCTTCCGCAGGAGGTTGAAGCACTCGCATGCGTATTGAATGCACCTTTGAAATGGCTCCCCACTTAACCCCCCCATCGCAAACACCATCTCAGGCGTCAGTCGGAATGGCGGCGGCAACGGCTAATATGAGACAATGTACATGAATCTTGCTTTGTACATGACATGTACTAGTAGTACCGATATAGTATACATATCTATCTACGTAAGTAGTAGTAGTACGACGACTCACTATTATATTAGTACATCTACGTGAATAGAAAGGATACTATCTATCATGCAATGATTGATACCTCTGCATTGTGAAATACAATAGTACGTGAAAGAATTATATCATTCAGTATGATATCTCTAAATCAAATTGATCAAATTAATCAAAGTCAACTATTTAAATATTCCTATTGTTCCAATTTAATTATTACTACATGGTCCCATACGTACTATGAATATCAAGGAGGTCGGTCATAAATAAAGAAATAAAAATAAATTCCTATTAATCCATCTCTCTCTATCCAGTAATCGTACATCTATATATATATATATATAAATACAAGTATAATCGTATTCTTATTACCTTGGGGTCGTTGCCAAAGAGAAAGCCAAAGTCAATATGAAAGAAATGGCCCGACGGTTTCAGCATCAAGTTGTCCAAGTGCCGGTCGCCAACACCGAGGACGTACGTTGCGACACAGTACCCCGCGACGCTTTTGACAAAGATGTCCATTGCGACAGGGTTCACATGGTTGACGGCACCCGCGTCAAACTGGTGGCGCTGCAGAAAGCTCAAAATGCTGTGGTGGTTCTCGCGCAGGATCTGCGACAACGGGCAACTGTCCGGCACAAACTCGGTGATGCCCTGTAATAGCATTTGTATTAGATGAATATATACTACTAGTAATACTGTACTTCGTTCACACTGGTAGCCAAGACGCGGTAGAGTGTAAAGTGCAACCGGAGGGGGCCATGTATGGTGCAGATGTTGTCGATAACCGCAAGAAGTTGCAACACGAGCGCATCTTGGCGCAAGTCGTCTCCGCGCTAGTAATGCATGCTAGTATTACTACTACTAGTAGTAGGAGGGTGGAGGTGCTTACTTTGAAGATGATGCCGGGGGAGACGGACGCGACCGTGCATTGCAGCTTTTGGGTCACCGCACGTTTGAGGCCTTCGCGTTTCGCGTCTTCGGCCACGTGGCTAGTATTACTACTAGTATCCACCACCTCCACCCCCACCGTCACGTACACGTCTAACTTGACAATGTCATAACCTTTCATAGTTTTCAATGTAATGTAGTATTGTCAAATCGATCCCCCGAAATCGATTAAAGAACCGCCTGAACCAATCAAATCGCGTCATGTCGAATTTCTGCCAATCCAAACGTTTGACCCCTCCGCATTGGCAAAACCACATATATACTAATCTGTGTATAGTATAATGTGTACAAGATTAAATAGGATCAAATTGATTCAAAAGCTATTGGTGAAATGACTCTCAAATTTGGGTGAAATGCACAATATGTACCTGAGCCAGGGATGTGCCTCTCGACGGGGGTCGCTTCCATCGTCGGCAACGGGATCTCCAATACCCCCGTCGGACGACGAGTCAGGTTTCGGCTGCTTTTGCTTGGGCTAGTAATACTAGTAGTATCCACGAGGGTCACTTCGACCACGTCTGGCAAATAAGTGCCAACTTCCAACTGGACCTGACCACATCCGTTGGCGTCGACATCACACGACTGGACGTGTCCTTGGACGTCCACGCGAAAGCAGCACTGGTCAAAGGTCGGAACCACCAGGCCCCGAACCCCAGCGAACGTGACTTCCACCGTGTACAAACTTGGGAGGACATGCGACGCGTCCGTCGCTGGCTGGCGTCTCGTCTGCTCGGTCATGTCGACCGTGATGTGCTCCAGCTGGGCGGTGTGGTCCACCACCAGCTGCACCTTCATGGGTCTGGCGCTGCTCTTAAACACAAAGCTCTGCGCCGGGTCAAAGCCCTGCACCCATATGGACGGGTACAACGGATGAAGCGACGCAAACTTGGCATCCGGATACGCCAGCGCCTCCCGCAGCTGACTTGTCATGGACGTAGCGTCCACGCGGTGATTTTGCTGGGTCATCTGGGCGTACACATCCGACAAGAACGTGACCATCGTACACGCATGCCGCACCAAGTCCCCTAATAGTGACACCTAGTACTAGTAATACTACTAGTACCTACCGTGCTCAGTTCCTGCCAACGTGTCGACAAAGTGGGCGTGCAGCGCGAGGAAGAACGGCTTGGTCGGTCGGTCCTGGTACTGAACCTCCATGTCATCGACTACAACTGCGACTTGGTTTTGCAGCTCCACGACCACACTCCAGTGAAATGCATGTGCAATCTCCACCGACAACATCGCACACCGGAGTAACACTGCCACGAAAGGAGATGTTGCCACGTCATGCCCGTCCAGATCGTACTTTAGCGCTTGCACGAGTTGCGGCAGGTACAGCGCAACCGAGTTCAAGTCGGCATGGTGCAGTTGGCCGACGGCTAGCCGGCGGATGCCTCGATGCCGCACTTGGTCGGACAAGAGCATGAGCACCGTGCCTACATAACGTTAGTAGATATATATTAATAATATATATATATTTATATACCCATGTCGAGGCCGTGGAGCGGATCGCGGTGGGCAAGGTACTCGTTGAGTTGTCTTTCAGCGTCTTCCACTTGACTGACGTCGTGCCAGTCAATATGGTGGAGAAACAAGTTCAAATCGGCCTTCGTGCTGGGGCGGACGGCGGCACTGGCTGCCGAAGTTTGGCGATGGATTTCGACCCACTTTGGGTACGTGGTGACGCCGACGACCATGGCGGACGGAAGCAGCAGCAGAAAGACGAGGCAGAGGTAGAACATATCACCGTACGCCTGTTGGGCTGTGACATACACGGACAGTCCGATGGCCCATAGCCCCAACGTGAGGCCGATGGCCGACGCTAGCTTGGTCATGTCGCGCTCCTCCGTCTTGTTGCGGCGGAGCTGAAGGGCTAACGCGAGGATAGCCATCAGATTCGCTCCTTTGGGGACGATGAGCACAATCCCAGATGTGCTCGAGCGAAGGTAGCACCCTTGGAACTTGGTGAATGTGACCCCGTCCGCATTCAGCCACGGCGGAGTATCGTCCACGTCGAAGCCATGCCACGCCCATATGCCAACCAAGAGACCCACTTCCACTGCCAGCAGACCTGGACAGAACGACCATGACGCATGCATATGAGGTGAAGGTAGGATGCACCAGTACCTCCAAGAAGGGCAAAGACCCACTTGTCTGGAAACTTGATGGGCGGGCCTTTTGACGACGACAGCAATACACACATGTTGCGGTACAAGCGTAGCATAATCGTTCCAAACACCAGCACAAACGACAGGTCGGCGACGCACCAGAGCACTGAACACGAAAGCGGGTCGGCCACGATTGACGCCGCCACCCCGATAGATATGGCGATGGCGACCGTGCCTACGTTCATGACATGCGCAAACGCAGGACGGGACTTCTGGAACAGAGCGTCGTTTACGTAGTACAGGTACAGCAGCGACGCATTGTACGCGAGGAGGCCGCACACACACGACGTGATCAGGACGAACAGGTACGTGCTGCTGTTCAGGGAGGCATACTCTATCGACACGAGTGAAGCATATTACACGGAGTGTCCGGACATACCAACATCACACACTCCGACGGACGTGTTGGTGCTGCCAAAGCCGGCGGTGCAGCGGCAGGTGCCGCCTATGCACGCGCCGCGATTGCTACAGACATCACCGTTGGAACTGATGGGGCAGTCGCATGTCTGCGCACACTGCGCGATGCACGACAATGTCTTGTTGGCAGTGTCAATTCCTGCTGTGACGTGCACGAAGGCGACGAGAAAGACCATCCAAACACATCGAGGTCCCAGCATGCGACTTGATCGAACTGCACCGCTTTGTGTATCCGGGCCTCCGGATAAAATGGCGGTTTCAAAACCGAGCTGATATAAAACTACCCATAAACGCCATCGAATTCAAGAATCACAACCGGCGCGTGAACATGCAAGATCGATGCCTGTGCATCATAATGGCGGCCGAAAGCGCTTCACGACTTGTGTCCATACTGACGTCTTGCCTTGTCGATCGACAATGGAAATGAAAGGCCCATTCCTCGCAGAGCTTTATGTGTTGTGTGACTGCTTTTCTTTCGGCGAATGCCCTATGTGACACATAGCTGTGATTCAGCCAACATAGTGGCGCAGGGTTGCTTGTCACGGACGTATCGAGTGATAGCTTTCACCGAGATGACGATTCCATCACGAATCGTATCCCATGTCGTCGCTCCATCACTCCTCTCCTTTCCCCATCTCTTGATCGTCGACGTACTGAGGACGCATCAATGTTGTTCGAAAAGGCGGAGGAGCTATGTTTAGCGCGCCGTTCGGAATAATAATGAAATCTTTGATATGAACGTTTGTATGGAAAACTGAAACCGTTCCATGTAGTGAGCTATTTCATTATATTATCCCACACACATCGAACGTTTGGCGCATTCCAAAAAGAGCGCGCGGGTTCACATATGACCGACGTCAGTGCCGCCGCCACCACCATCTCCATGGACCCCCAAGGCGCCGTTGCCGTTACACCTCTACCGCAGGATGCAAGTGGACCCCTCGGTGCAGATGTCACTTCCTTGAAGGACGCAGCTGCAGGACACGACACCCCCATCCCCACGGAACTGGTGTCGCCGGCCGTCCTTTCTACGTTGGAAGGATCATCCGACGACATTCCCGTCGAGAAGATGTCGCACATGGTGGAAGAAATCAAAGACATTTTGACCTTGTCGCCGTCCAAGATCCCTGTTCGCAAGGCGGCTGCATCCCCGTCCAAGTTCGAGTTGGACATGGAGCACACTCCGCCTCCCGCTCCCATGGGCACGGAAGTATCACCTGCGAAGCGCAAGTCCATGTCACCAAGTCAAAAGGACGACATGGCTAATCGTCTCTACAGCAAAGCGATGGAACTCAAAGAAAAACGCGACAATCTGTATCGACAACCCAAGGAAGAGTGCACGTTCAAACCCACGATCAATCGCACGCCGTCCAAGCGCGAAGATGCGACGGAGAAAGATCGGTTCCTGGCACTGCACGAGCAAGCCGAAGATATGGCGCGGCGGAAGGAGGAGTTGAAGCAGAATCTCGAAGCGCAGTTCACATACAAACCCGAGATTTCGAACCTGTCCCGTCGGTTGTCGGCCCGCCACGACACCGACGTCTCCAAGTCGACGTCGCGCGTGGAAGAGTTGTACAAGAACCACCAGGAAATCGAAGCCAAACGCGAGGAAAAGAAAAAAGAACTCGAGAAGAAGGATGCCGTCGAGTGTACTTTCCAGCCCAAGATCAACAAAAAGACCAAGTCGCCACCAAAGCAACAGCCGTTGTACGACGCCGACTTGCAAAAGCAAAAGCGGCTCGAAAAAGAGCGCAAAAAGGCCGAGCTCGAAATGGCCGAGTGCTCGTTCAAACCGCACACGACGGCGACTGCCAAAGGCAAGGCCGCCGGCGGGGACAAGTCGTTCTTTGACCGGTTGCACGAAGCCGACAAGAAAAAGAACGAACGCCTCGACGCGTTGCGCAAGGCGAAAGAAGATAAACTAGTCCAGGAGTCGACGTTCCGTCCGGCGATCAACGAGCCCAAGCACCACCCGAATGCGGCCAAAGCTGCGAATAAGCCCGACAAAGTACCCTTCCACGAACGTCTCTTCAACAAGGAGTTGCAGCAAACCCAAGCGGTGGAGCGGGAGCAAAAGAAGCTCGATTTGGAATCCCAAGTGTGTACCTTCAAGCCCGAGATCCTCGCCACGCCAACCACCGCGGGACTGGAGCGTAGAGGCAGCATATTTGACGTACGTTCATAACTTGTGTGTCGTGGAAGTTGTAAACGTTTTGTGGTATGTACGTACCATCTACATATCTGTAGCGATTGTACGACGAAACCAAGAAAAAGCAAGAAATGCTCGACTTGGCCGAACAGGAAAAACTCAAAAAAGAGATGGAAGAGTGTACGTTCAAGCCCCAAGTGTTGGTCGATCCGGCGATCATCCTCAAGGACTTGCCGACGGAACCCGTGTGGGAGCGCCTCTCAAACGACAAGAAACAGATCTTGGAAGACCGGGAAAAGCGAAAAGAACAACTCGAGCAGAAAGAGTGCACGTTCAAGCCAAACATCCAAGGTAGCGCCGCCGAGTCCAACCGTCGCATGAGTCTGCGTCGTCCATCGTCGCCAACGCTTCAGGTTCTCTTGTCATTCCCCGTGGGGTCGTGACTAACCCACACGGTGATGTGCATGGTGTAGAGATCGCCGTCAAAGTGCGTGGACAAGCCAGTGGATGCCGCGGAAGTCCAAGGCGTGGAAGGCCAAGTTGAGCCCATGACGTCTGTGACAGGGGCCGACAACTCGGAATCGAAAGCGATTTTGAACAACTATGACAACTGGGCCGCTTCGTTGGAGGAAAAGATGCTCCAACTGCAATAAGACGGTCAATTCGATATATCGTTATGTGTTTGGTTACTTTATTCCACTCTCGTTTGACAATAGTACAAATATTATGAGTGTTATGATTCTATCGAGTACGGACTATGCATTAACGCACGAACACGACCTCCGTCTCCGTGTCGCCCACGAGCTCAACCTTGTCCAGTTGGCCCAGCCCCACCATGGACGGCGCAAATGTCAGGTAGAACCGCTTGAGCACGACGTTGGGCTTGCCGTTGACCGTGCCATACAAACTGTACCCTTGCTGGTTGCGCAGCTGGAACGTCCGGCCTTTGAGCATGCCGAACGATATCGCATGCACTCCCTGGCCCAAATGCTTGGCAGTCCACTGATACGTCGTGTTGCGTTCGAGGGTGCTCATGGGTTGGCTAGTAATACTACCACGTCACACGTATGTACAGACAGATCGACCACGCACCGAGGGTTTTTGGTCTTTTCAAACATGACCCATTCGCCAACAAGAGGGTCCTTCGCATGCACTTGGTCGTCGCCGCCGTCAGTCGACACTTGATGCAGCTTCAGTATCAACGCATTGCGGTTCGTGTTCTTGTGGATCAACAAGCAGAACTGCGGCTCGATCTGCTGGCACAGCAAAAACACTAGTTCACAGGTCATGAAGGAGTCGTAGCATGTGATGATGTAGATTGTGTTTGTTACCTTTGGGGTCCTTGTTGCCTGCGACGACGGGTTTCTGCATGTCTTGGGGGTGCAATGTCAGCGAGTGCAACTCGTCGGCCGACACGAGCGGGCCCACCGCGTCGTAGTACGCTTTCTCAAACGATTTCTCGAGGTGTTTATGAATGTACGTGATGTCCATGGCGTAATTGCGCAGCGCCAACTTGTTCCACGTCGAATTCGGCCCGAGATGCCGGCGCAAGTCCATTTGAGTCACCATGGTCACCACCGTCGAATCATCCTCGGGAGTCGTCACCGGAGCCAAGATCCATCCCGTGAGGACGCCTTGGGCCGTCGCGGTCACCTGCGGCGGACAGTCGGCGGACGCGGCAGGAATCGACACGACAACAATCGAGCCATTCGGTTCCAACCGCCAGCTCTTGACGTTCACGCAGTCCACGCCCGAGTGAAGCCACAACGTCTACGATGATTGGTCACAATTTGGATCGCGTACATACTACTAGTAATACTACTAGTACCTTGAGTTGCACGTGTTCGACCCACATGGACGTGGATTCTTTTCGGAGAATGCTCCCGCCGACGACGTTCGGATTGAACGCGGTCACTTGATGCGGAGGAAGCACCAGCAGGTCGAAGATGGCGCGGGCTGGGAACGGCAGCGTGGCCACGCGCTTGATGGTGTTGAAGCCGTCAACTACTTGCTCAAAGACATGGTCCTGCACGCCAAGTGTTTGTACTCGCGTCCATCCGTCCGAGGTCAACCCGAGTCGTTTCAAGTCTTTCCGGGCAACATTAGACAAGCATATAAGTGCAAGAAAGCCCTACCTCGGACGGCGCCGTGGACGTCGCGCGCGGCGGGGATGCCGAGGAATTCCCGCAACACATGCATTTGCGTGAGCGTGCGCTTGTGGGCGGGACCGGCGGTGGTTTTCGGGTTCAAGAGCATGTCGATGGCCGTGGAGAGGAACCCTAGTCATGTATTTCAATGACATGTATGCATGCATTGCCGTGACGTGGCACCTTCTAAGCCAGCCTTACGACGCAGCAAGAACCCGTCGGTCAATGTGTTGCGGCTGCAGTACGTCTTGGGCGGCAGCTTGACCCACATCGCATGGGGCGACGTGGAGGATGGACTCAGCATGAGCTGCAACAGCGTCGCAAACGCGTAAAAGTCGCGGTAGCGGCGGTCGACGGTGAATTGAGGTCCGTTGGGCCACAGACTCGACGAGATGCGATACGTGGCAAAGCCCTGTTGGCTGACGGTGACCTGGGTCACATGGGCTTGGATGTCGGCGGTCTGGTTGGACGACGCGGACGACTTGCGCGTGAGCAGCGGAGGTTTCATCACGCCGGACGGTTTGGCAGGTTGTTCTGGTGCCGACACGACTACCGCGGGGGGCTGCAACGAAGGAATCAACCCGTTCAAGGACGGGCGGGATGCAAGAGTCGACGCGTTGGGTTCTTTCGAAGCACCCGGACGAGAGGGTGGTGGTGCACTGGTGCTGGTCTTGCAGTCGTGGTCGCCAATATCGTCGAGGTGCACGGGCTGCTTGCATGCGCGACAGATGATGCAGTCTGGCGGTGTGGTGGCACTGGGGAGAAGCACGTTCGTGCCCGACGGCTGCCGCTCGACCGCCGCCGCCTTGTGCTGCATGTCTCAATTAGAAATACCTCTCAAGATGGAGGTGACCTGGCTGCGCACCGTTTCGTTGCAGTTACTGGTCTCGTTTTGATCGTCATATCCGGATATTAGTGTGTTTCCGGATACCCATTGTCATTTTGAGTTTTCGAGCATGGCGGAAAGTGACACTGCATACGTCCTTGTGCCGGCGTCCGAGGCACAGCAGCTGGAGGCAGATAAGTACACGTACAGCTCATGGGGCGCGCCACTCCTGACGCTGGACGAGTACTTGGACCGAGAGCATGCCTTGTGTGCATCCGCCTTTGCGAAAGAATCCCTCACTGGCTACGTCCTGGTCCCAGCGACGACTCCATCGACAGTCGACATCTTGTGCTACGTGGAGGTGTTCAAGCGACCAGTGTGGTACAACGGTGCCCGCTTGTATGGGTACAGCGTTGGATCTGTGTACACCCCCGAACAGCACCGCAAGAAAGGGTATGCGTCCATCATGCTCCGTCTCGTTCTTGCGTACATGCGCGCCGACCAGCAGCAACACCAACCCGACAATGCTTCTTCCGTCAATTTAGTGATCTCCAACCTCTATTCCGACATTGGGCCTTCGTTCTACGCGTCCAAAGGATGGGCTGTCCATGCTTCCGAGCAGCTCGTACTTCCGTCGACCCATGCGATGTTGTCCACATCCCGTCCGCCGTCGGTCACTGCCGTCGACTCGTTGGATGTGTTGGCCCAAGTGTGCCAGGCAGACGTCACTCGCATGCAGCAGCTCACTTGTTCGTCCGCCGTGTACTTTGAGCTGACGCCGTCGGTCGTGCTCTGGTTCCATGCGCGTGCCGCCTATTACGCCCGCACCAAGACATCGTTCCCATCCCCACCAACCTCCCACGGCGTCTGGCTTCAGACTCGTCCTTATGGCACTTGCTCGGTACTGTACTCGTTTCTCTAGTAGTTGCTTAGCAACGACTGTTCATTTGTCATTAGGCTGACGATGCGTTCATCCTCTGGACGCATGACTTCAAGAGCAACGTGCTCTCGATCCTGCGCTGCCATGCCGCCACCGCCGCGACATTTGCTGTCCTCATGGACGCCGCCCTGGTCGAAGCGCGCCAGTGGCACTTGGCGTCGGTGGTCACATGGAACCCCCATCCAGCCTGGCTGGACGACCAATTGCTTTCGTCTGTGGAAACTCGGACGGAATCCCTGCCGTCGCTGCTCGTGTCCAATGGCCACGACACCGTCCACCACCCTGTCCTATGGCTCGCCAACGACAAATATGCATGGGTCTAACTAACCTAGAGGACTACAGTACTCTCTATTCCACTACGAGTAACGTTACTTGGCAATCTTGTCTCCATGGACTGTACGACCTCGCGATACACTGTACGACCTCACAATACACTGTACGACCTCGCAATAGGACTTCGCTCCAAGCACATGGCGTCGCCATGTGACGACCTGTCCGCATCGTCCACTTGGAAATATATACTACCCGTGTTGTCCCATCTGGCATCCTCCAGTCGATAGTACATGACAGATGTACAACATCTCAACCCTTGGATATATCATCATACATTGTCCATATCCACCTACTCTTTTTCCTTGTCTCCATGCCGACTGGCTTTGGAGTGCTGCTGTCGGTGCCACATTTCCGCGTACTTGCCGCCTTGGCGGTCGACCAACTCGACATGCGTCCCTCGCTCCACCACGCGGCCCTTGTCCAACACGACAATCTCATCAGCATCCTGGATCGTGCTCAGTCGATGGGCGATGATCACAGTCGTCTTGTGCAATCCAATGGCCTTGAACTGCTTGACGATTTCATGCTCCGTCTCCGAGTCCAGCGCGCTCGTAGCCTCATCAAAGAGGAGCACGGGCGCGTCCTTGAGCATGGCACGGGCGATGGCCACGCGCTGCTTCTCTCCGCCGCTCAGCTTGAGTCCTCGCTCGCCCACCTTGGTGTCGTACCCGTCGCGAAACTGCACGATCGAGTCGTGGATCTGCGCCACTTTGGCCGCATGTACAATGTCATCGCGGGATGCGCTGAGGTTACCGTACCCAATGTTGTACGCAATCGAGTCGTTGAAAAGCACCGTGTCCTGCGGCACCACGGCAATCAACCGCCGCAAGTCGTCTATCGGGAGGTCCTTGACGTCCGCGCCGTCGACGAGCACGCGGCCGCCGTCGGCGTCGTAAAATCGGTACAAGAGCCGAAGGATGGTCGACTTGCCCGACCCGCTCGAGCCCACGACCGCCACCGTCCGCCCCGCGGGTACTGTGAACGACGTGCCGTTCAGGATCGGCTGGTCGGGTCGATACCCAAACGATACGTTTTCAAACGTAATCGACTTGGGCGATCGGGTTAAAGAAGAGGAGGATGATGACGTGGCAAACGATGGCGGGGGGATGCTCGACGGCACCGCTTGCAGCGCAAACATGGCCTCCATGTCCACGACACTCTGCCGCACGTCGCGGTAGACAGACCCGATAAAGTTGAGCGGAATGCTGAGCTGGAACAAGAGCCCGTTCACGAGCACGAGGTCCCCCACCGTCAAGTGTCCGTCCACAATACCTTGCGTGGCCAAGTACATGACGGCCGTGAGCCCCGCCGAAAAGATGGCGTTTTGACCTACACTCATGTATGACCCATGCTTATTATTATGTGTGTGTGACTCATACCAGCGTTGAGAAACGAGAGGCTGGTCTGGGTCGTTAGAGACGCGTCCTGGTACTGCTGTATGGTCGCGTCGTACTTGGTGGCTTCGTGCGCTTCGTTGTTAAAGTACTTGACCGTCTCGTAGTTCATGAGCGAGTCAATCACGTGACCCGACGCCTCGTTCTCGAGCTTGTTCATGCGACGACGAATGTCCGTCCGCCACTGCGTCACCACAATCGTAAACCCAGTGTACGCCGTCAACGTTCCTATGTAACAAATCTACAGATTAACATACATGGCACTTTTTCAACCTATATATATATATATATATTGCTTTCAAAATGATGATACCCAATGTATATATATGTATGCTTTCAAGAATGTCCCAAAAAAAAAAAAAATATATATATCTACAGTACATCCAATATATATATATATATATATATATATATTGCGCTCCAACAGAATGTATATATATATATCTACAGTACATCCGATATATATATAAATATATGCTTTCCAAAATGACCCAATAGATAAACATGTCCTTACCAAGCTATCAATCAGGTGTGGCCCAATATATATATATATATACTCTCAAATACTCTCAAACATGGTCCAATATATATATATATACAAGGTATTCACACAGACCCATTGATATACATCAATCCAATACTTCCAAACAAGACTCAATATATATATATATATACCTACAATGCAAATATATATGAACACATTTTACACTGTATTCCAACATGATCCAATATATATATATCGAAGGAGATCTGTGCAGTTGTGTACCCATGGTGATGGCGGCATACTCCCAGCCAAACTGGTGCGCCATGATTCCCGACACTAGACCAATCTCCAACGCCGTGGGCACGACGCTGAAGAGCAGACTACGCAGGACAAAGTCGATGGACCGACTGCCGCGGTCGATCGTGCGGGCCAGCGCGCCGGTCTGCCGGTTCAAGTGGAAGCGCAGGTCGAGGGTGTGCAGGTGCTCAAACACGCGGCGGCCCACTTGACGGATGGTGCCCTGGGCGACCTTGGCGAACACCGCTGCGCGGAGTTCCTGGAACGCATTCGCAGAGAACCGCGCGAGGCCGTACCCAAGGACGAGACTGACGGGGACGGCAACAAGCGCGGCTTCGGGGGATGTGGCAGACGTCCCCATGAGATCCACGAGCTCTTTGAACAGAAACGGCACTTGGATGTTGATGAGTTTGCCGGCGACGAGAAGGCCCACCGACACGGCGACGCGCGACTTGACCGCCAACGCTTCCTTGGACGTTCCATGCGGCCACAGGTAGCTCGCAAGAGACGTCAGGATTTCTTTGGACGACGTGGAAGGCGGCTCATTGTGCTTGGTCGTCTTGATGTTGTCGGTGGAAAGGCCAGCCACATGCAAGTGCCACGGACGTGACAAGGACGGACGCGGCTGAAACCCAGTGGCGCGATGCATCAAGAGGGATGTTGCCTTCCGCCGCCGAAGGGACGAGGGTCCAACGCCGCCCCGCGCCATCGCGCCCCACACGCGCGCCATGGAACTCATGACGTCGATTTGAAATTCGCAAATGGTGGTGGAAAGGAAAGCCTGGTGCCAGTACATGGCGTACTCACGACCACAATCACGTTATTGTATAAAACGTGGTTTTAAATGCGTTCAAACGTTACATTTGGACAGCATATTTTGGCCAAAAAGCCTGTCGAAAAAGTCAAGTAGTGAGATTGACTTTTCGAAAGCAACTGTATGTACTGTACCTCTTGAACAATATCCGGACAACGCCACGTTTGAGGAATCCTCAAAATACCCTAAATAACACGATGAATGGCTGGGGTCCTGATGCGAGCGCGTGGATAAGAGATAGTGCCATAAGACGCTGCAGCGGGAGCCTGGTGACCCGAAGTAAACGTGCATAGTGTACTTAAGTACTTCCTCCGATTGGTGGCAGTGTATCTCGTAACTTATGACAAACTTCATGTTAACTTACGTTAGCTTTGACATGTTAAAGTATAATAGAACAAAATAATACGAAGTCTAATACGGTACTTTGTAGTACATATTGTACTATACTCCGAGTAAATAGTAATATACTTCAAAGTATAATGCAACACATGCAACCATTAGGAGGAAGCATTACGGTCGTCCAACGGGCTCAATTCGGGACTGATTTGTACCTGATGAATACTCCGGAGTAGCCTGGGATTCTGCGTGAGTGTGACGACATGTCGACTGCTTACACACACACACACACGTAAGTGGATAAAAGTTGGAACTGAAATTACTGTACATCTTTGTGGAAGTGAAAAAGTTGGAACTGACATTGTCCGTTTTTGTGGAATGCGTATTTGTGGAATCTAAAAAGTTGGAAACTGATGCAAACTGATATTGTACGTTTTTGTGGAATCAAAAAAGTTGGAACTGACATTGTTTGTTATTGTGGAATATAAAATGTTGGGACGTTTTTGTGGAAACTAAAAGTTGGAACTCTGCAAGCAGAATAATCGCGTCGTATTAGTGTGCATTTAATATCGCGACAACTGTGGCTTCAATAGCTAGGACATCTCACCGAAAACGAAAAGTTAAATGTGTTTCTTTCTTCAGATTAACGACGTTGACTACGAGTACAACTTACTTTGCCGCAACGACACTGGAAGTTCGCGGCATCAAACGTATCCCACCAATTGTAATCGAACGTCAGTTCCTCCAAACGTCCGATATCGTCGAGCGCAACAATGACCGCCCGCTTGACGCCACTGTCCTTCCAGACTTCAATGGCACAGTTTGGTTCACAGGAGTGATTGATAAAGCGGGAGTTGTTGGAGTAATTTCGGGCATCAATGAAGCATTCATCACGGAGGCTCAAGAAGTAGAAATCTACCTCTCCGGCTTCGACCATGCTTGCATAGCGCGACTCAAATTCGGCTTTCTTGATCACCTCGCCAATGTACTCCATTACGGAGCATCCACGCGCAATGCTTGCCATCGCTCGCACTCCAAGGCCAGTCGACTTGGTAACGAAAACTTCGTGCGGAACCGCAAGTGGGTGGTCGCCAAAGGCTTGATTGCCGCAGAGTCGGCGAGATTTGCAGTTCTCGGGACAAAAGATGTACTCCGCAAAGTTGATACAGTCCTGAGTATTGCACGTCGCTGCTTTGCCTCGATTGTTTTGCATCCAGCAGCTGCATTGCCTTGCCATGGGGGTCCGGGGAAGAGGAACCAGATTGGGGTTGGGAACTGGGAAATCGCCACGCCATAACTCCAAGATTCGTTGGTCGCCTTTGTACAAGTTGGTTGCTATGTGATGGAACGATGTCATGGTTTGCGCAACAAGGGCATGGTGCTCGTCCGACAAGTCTTCTGATAGGTCGATTAGAGCCGATGAGGGAACTGGTTCGACCAGGGGTTGGCAATCACAAGGGGGAAAACCGGGGGGGGCTGTACCAGTGATCACGACAGGGGCTTGGAGTCGCATGGACTTGGTATTGAATAGGAAGATTTAATTAAATACACTTGACAATAGGTACGTAGCACATGTAATAATATTCGTTGTGAAATAATCCACAAACACGAAATCATCTTGTAAACCAATACTGTTAATTTCCTCTTGTTGCCATGGTCTTGCCCATAGCCGGCTGGGACCTCAAGGTTGCAGACATGATTACAATCTTACGGTGGGCGAACGTGTCTGCGAATCGTGGCGTGTCGAAGACGGACTTACAACAACGTATGACGACCCAACTCTTCGACGGTGGCCCTCCAGACATGACAAGGCTCAATGTTGCCGACTTTCCTTCCATCGTCCCCGAGTCATGGGCGATATGGCTCCAGCAACACCTTGCATGGCAAGCGTCTACGCTGCCCACGTCTACGTTACCCCCGTGGAATGCACCCCAGCCTGTGCCGCTTGGTCCTCCGATTGCTGCCTCCGAAAACGCCATGCCGACATTCTGGGTATTCGAACGAAAAGCAGTTCGTACGAAACCTCACACTGCACTTGGAACAGTCCAAAAGATTTGCTCTGCGTCAGACATTTCGGGACCTTTTCTGGATGACTATCCATTGACGAAAGCAGCAGCCTGGGAATTCGCTTCGCAGCCGTGTGCAAAAGTGATGCTTTGGGCCATGTGGGACAACTTAAAGCACAGTGTTCCAGGTACACTGTACTACTAATTGTTGAATATTTGAATAAACATGTTGTAGATACGATGATGCTGCTTGAATGGTACCGCCCGGGCGACAAGGCGTACAATTTAGCTCGCACACTTGCTGATGAGTGTAAGGAAAAAGGAATACACCCTTCGCTGGTCAACTTGCACGCACGTACGTAGAGAACGCTAATATGACGTCAGAACTAAAGGCCTATTAGAGAGTGTGCCATTTCCCGTACTACTCCAACGAGTTGTACGCTGCGTTGACCACACGGAGTTTCTTGTCACGAAGAGAGCGTCTCATGCCCGCACTATCACTCGAAAGAAGACAAAGATGTTTAAAGCGATCCACGAGTTTGTGAATGTTGCGCAGGGCACCGTGGCTGTATGTTGTAATGTGAATGATACTTGTACTCAAAAACTGTTGTAGGTCATTCATATCAATGGCCAAAGACCTGACAATTCATTCGTACGCATTCAAAGGCCGAACGAGCAATACTTCGCCTCTGGAGCCTTGTTCGATGTGACTGCTTACCTGGTTAAGGATAACTTCGACCGCCCGCGCGATGGCAAGGAAGTACTTACTTCTTTACAACATTTACCAGTCAATCAACTGCAGCAGGTATGAATCATAGCTCGAATACACTTATCATGATTTTTTACATCAATAGCAAACGAGGCTGCTCGTGGCTGAAGCATCGTCGGGTAGGCCTGACTGGATTAATCGACCTGCTTGGGTCCCAGTGTCATTCACTTGGCGCGATCCTGCAACCATGACTACTACGGAAATGCTCATGGTATGCCATTTGTGCCTTGAGCAGATTTTCTGTCCTAGCTATTGTGGCGAGGTTCAAATAGAAGATGGTCGTGTCAATTTTATTGCGCTTGAATAAAACAGATAATATCCACTATGTCAATTCCATCTCTCTCGATTCCACAAAAC